>NC_066573.1:10194942-10254942 GCF_024679095.1 Eriocheir sinensis | reverse complement strand
GGTTTGTGTGAGTGATGATTTTTTCTCATTTTTCTCGCTTGGAGGGACCATTAAGAAACATGATCCCCGCTGCTACCGGGTTAAAGATACATTTTTATCATTCATGAATTATTATAAGTCTAGCATGTGTTCATCTAATCCTGCCTCTGTTATGGTCACAAATGTTCATTGAAATGCTGATATTCTGATCCTTTGATTGTTTTAGCTTGCCATGAAAGTGTCCAGATGGTATTCAGCAGATATTTGTTTTTCAGAGATGGAGTGTAGACTAGCTTATAATTGTTGGTATTCATTGTTAAGTATTCATAGTTGGTGTTTTATTCACTTTTTTCTGGTTGTGTATTTTGTGAAATTTATAACTTATGTCATTGATTATTTTATGTGTATTGTAGATGCAGGAGTCACTGAAGAAACACCTGTGGAAATGCCTGCAATTTCAGGTAAATATGTTTATTACATGGAAATGCTTATGAATATAGTCTCATTTATTTTCATTTGGTGATGTGTCTTAATATTACACTTCCAAGACTATCACACTGTTAGCTCACAATGTGTTGGTCTTGAAGATCCCCGTGTTGCCTCTCCCCCAGGCGGCAGCAGTGAGCCCATGTCCCCGTCAGGCCAGGCAGGCCAGTACTGCCTCGATGACTTTGAGCTGATCCGCGTCATCGGCCGCGGCTCCTACGCCAAGGTGCTCATGGTGGAGCTGAAGAAGACCAAGAGGATCTATGCCATGAAAGTTATCAAGAAGACGCTAGTCACGGACGATGAGGTATTCTTTCTTGACATTGTTCCAGCTGACACTAAGCAAAACCTCTCATCAAAATCATCACAATAATAGTAATAATAATAATAATAATAATAATAATAATAATAATGTCCTTCCCTGTCCATAACTGTTGTTTTCTTTCAGGACATTGACTGGGTTCAGACCGAGAAACACGTGTTTGAGACTGCCTCCAATCATCCCTTCCTGGTGGGTTTGCATTCCTGCTTCCAGACTCCGTCCAGACTCTTCTTCGTCATAGAGTTTGTGCGTGGTGGAGACCTTATGTTCCACATGCAGCGGCAGCGGCGACTTCCCGAGGAACATGCCAGATTTTATGCTGCAGAAATTTGTCTGGCTCTTAACTTCCTCCATGAAAAGGGTAATTTACAGTATTTGTATTATTATGCATAATCCTTTCTAAGAGTTAAATCTACATAGTGGTTAATGGTGTTACCTATTTGGGGGTGAATAGATTGTTGATGAAAGCACATTTAGGCAAATTTAAGAGATAAGAAATTCTGTGTCACTGTTGTCAGCAAAGGAAAAAAAGGTACAAGATACATATCAAGATGTTTATCCCTTCATCTCCTTCCAGGCATCATTTACCGAGACCTCAAGCTGGACAACGTTCTGCTGGACCACGAGGGACACATCAAGCTCACTGACTATGGCATGTGCAAGGAAGGCATCCGTCCAGGAGACACCACCTCCACCTTCTGCGGCACACCCAACTACATCGCCCCAGAGATCCTGCAGGGTGTTGAGTACAGCTTCAGGTGAGGGGTCCCCACTGTATGAGGGTGCACCTTTGTGTGACTACTACAATCTAGGCTCACACTTCAGCAGCCAAGGCCATGTGGTGCTCTTCACTTTAGATTATTATGGCTTTTAATTGCTATGCCTTTCTGTAATCCCCATTTTCTTTCATTCCTGTTTCTGTTACTTGCCTGCACATGTGATGAGCAAATTGAAAGGGCTGCCTTAACCTCACCTAACATAGCTTTAAAAGGCAACTGGAGAGAACAAAAGAGGTAAAAAGAGTTCTGGTAACATGAGAAAAGGCCATCAGAGAGTATCAACCCTTTCAGTACGGTGACGCAGGTGTCGGCGGCACAGCATGGAAAGGCCTTTAGGGGTTAATATTAGGCTTTAGGTCCACAGTGTTTAAACAATGTGTAAGATTGGATACTTTTCATGCCTGGCTGAATTCCTTGTTTGCCTCATTGTGGCAGCGTTGACTGGTGGGCCCTGGGTGTCCTGCTGTACGAGATGCTGGCCGGAAAGAGTCCCTTTGATATTGTGGGAGCCTCAGACAACCCAGACTGCAACACTGAAGACTTCCTCTTCCAAGGTAGGTTGAGAGGTAAAGTTGTATGGTCCCATTTTAGTCTGTATTTAGCCATGTTGCCCTGTGTTTATGTGTCAATTTATTGCTTTCAGTCATTCTTGAGAGGCCAATTCGTATCCCTCGGTCACTGTCCGTCAAGGCCGCCTCCATCCTGAAGGGCTTCCTCAACAAGAACCCAGTGGACCGCCTGGGCTGCCACCCAGAGACAGGCTTCACAGACATCATCTCTCACCCCTTCTTCAAGACAATAATCTGGGAAATGGTCAGTAATCACAGCTGTTAAGTAGAATTGTCCCTCATATTTCTACCTACCTTTAAACAGGAATGAATGGTGTGATCAGGATAGATGACAGGGAACCATGAGTCAGTGTCAGTCAAATGTTAGAGGGATGTTAGCAAATGAGTCATGTTAATCATAACACAAAAAGTTGCATCATTTGGGGGCTGCCTTGTTTTGGCCTTCAGGCTTCTTGCAGACTTCATATCATCTTAGGCTGGTTAGGTAATAATTTTATTATCATTACTTCAACTCTTAAGTTTGCCACAGCAATCTAGGGCTGGTACTGTTCTGTCCCACCATGGGTGACATAAGGTTCACCTTTGGGTTTTTGCTGGTGTGCCCTGAACAGCTCCAAGTGGTTCCTAGAGTTTCAGGAAAATTGAAAGCACAAGGACACACAGCTTCACTTATCCACAGTTACTCTTGGCTTCAGTTTGAATGCTTTTTCATGCCAGTTAAAGCTCCTTAAATTCACTCAAGCAAATCAGCAGGCATCCCTCTCACTCCATTCAGTTTGAGGTTTAATGAAAGATATCTTGTAGCCATCCATTTTACGAAGGCACTTCAGGTGTAGCACCCTCATGCCTCCTTCTCTTAGCAGAGCCACCACATCTATGTTGTAGGGCAAGCTTACATGGCCTTACAGTGGGTCAGTCCACTTGACGGTGTTGCAAAAGTAACGTTGCCAAGACTTCTGGGACTTATTCAAAGCCAGTTTCTACCCTTGGAAAACTAATCATCATAAAACCTATATTGCTTCTTAATAGAATTAAATCTATCCAAAGTACTTAAAACTTATTCAGTACTACTTAACAGCTGAAGTAAGAAATTTGTTCTTTAGATTTAATGATTTGGCAATTTTTTCATTCTTTACAGTCTCAGGTGACCACACAACCCTACCATGATTACCTTGGTTAAGGAAACACATGAGTGAATAATTTAAATGACTCATTGAAAGAAAATAAGCTCATTCTTGTTCATGTATGCAATGAGTCTCTTCTTGACTTACAGTTGTGGAGTCAGTAGTGTATCTTGCAGCAGTGTAGTGCTGTGAAGTTGTCCGTTCTCCATTTTTTGGTGCCTTGGGTCAGACTAGCAAGGGGTCCTACAACTGCTGTCAAGTACTTAGTATGTGTGCTGACTTGATTAATAGAAACTGCAGCACATCACCATATTTTTGGGGGGCCAGAATCATACAGTATCTGAAGCTGTATGTGGGGTTGCTGATCACTCTCATTTCACTGCACTGTTGTAAAGTATCTAAGCTGTACAAACTGAGGTGATGTGTGGGGTTGTTTAATGCAGACAGGAACTAGGTCAGTGGTTGGAGCCTGTCTGGTCTGGTGGGGAGCGCCCGTCTTAAAGTGAACCACTTTCATCTTAGGTTCTAAAACGGTTGTCTAGAAACATAGATGTGATTTTATTATTAATACACATTTTTTAGGAGCATAAGTGTTAGGAAGTAAAACTGACCCTTTTCTTTTTTAAATTTACAGTTAGAACTGGAACCCTGCATCATATCCTTGTAGTCCTTATGTTACAGGAAGAAAAGAATCTCTCCAAGCTGTGGACATTGATAGTATGAGGATCTCTATGATTTTTTCCTTTTCACTCTTACTTAATAAAATGGCAATTTTCAGCTGGAAAGAAAACAGATTCCTACCCCATTCAAGCCCCGGGTGGATGGAGAAAGAGATCTTGAAAACTTTGATCCTCAGTTTACAGCAGAGCCTGTACAGTTTACTCCAGACGACCAGTAAGTCTTGCCCCTGCTGTGGCCTCCCCTCACCACTCCTTTGGTTGTGCCGCTGGTCAGGCTGACAGGCTGGTGAGAGTGTTGTGAGTGTGAGGGTTTGTGAGGCAGTGCTGTAGAGTTGTCGGTAGCTGTGTGTGTCACCTGCTGTGGGGAAGCAAGCCACTCCTGTAGCAGTGGTGTTCTTTTTCTTTTCCATCCCTGTTACCTTGGGCTCCATCCTTTCCTTGGCCGTTCCCTAAAATAATTTCATCCATAATTTAAACAGCCGTGCAGATGACAAGCTAACCTGCCTGCCTGTCTTAACGATGCATTGTGGCATTCATCTCTGCATTGCATATTAATTTTTTTGATGACTGAACCCTGACATGACCCTAATAACAGTCCTAATCATAAGCTGGATTGAAGCACTCTCTCAAGCACTTTCAGGAAGAACTTGGATGCCAGTGCAAATAACAGAGCAAAACTGTTCCCCAGGAGCTAACTCTCAACTTGCATTCCAGCGTTCCCCCTCAAAGATGCTGCTGCTGCTCCTGCGTGATGATGTACTTATGTTTGGTGGCTGTGTTTGGACTAGAGAGTGCTATCTTTACGTGGCTTATGTTACAGACTTGTTGGGTACTGGTATGTGTAGTAGAGTACTGTGGTGGTGCATATTTATGACCATGGGATATGTGTAATATACAGGCGTCCCTCAAATAGTACGGTTTCCAATAGTTTGGTTTCGGTTTTATACGGATTGTCATAGAAGATCTTTAAGGATTTTTAAATTTCCTGCTTGTCGGGAAATTAAAAAATCCTAAAAAATCTTCACATAAAACCAAAACCAAACTATTGGAAACCGTACTATTTGAGGAACGACTGTACTACCTTTTATGTTAAGGGGTACAGTGCTTTTAAAAGTAGTGTCTATCTCTTAGTGCTGTTTATTTAATATGCATTGCCCAGTAAGATGTCTGTGGTACATGCAGCATAAACACGGTGTCTCATGGCAGTAGTGTAGCATGTTGGAGGTATACTACTTGTTGGTGACTCCTAACTGGGTGTGTCTTGGAGTCTGTACATAGCATTGTGTAGCGTTTGCTGGGGACCAGTAGCTGTGTACGTTCGCTGTTGTGTTTACAGTTGGAGCAGCGACAGGTCCCCCCGCCTTACCGCCCCCGGCTAGACTCTGACCGTGACCTGGCTAACTTCCCCCCAGAATTTACAGATGAGCCTATTCAACTGACCCCTGATGATGCGTAAGTATATTTTATCTTATTAGCTGCAGCGGCCTCACTTACAATCCTCTATGTTAGTCTTGCTTTGTTGCATAAGATACGTTGACCTCTTGAAGTGTGGTGTGGTGTTCCAGTGTAATACCATTCATTCACGTATGTATCACAAAAGTTGGCAAAGTAGGGCATTGTATGACTTAACCCGGTAGCTGCGGGGGTCATGTTTCTTAGGTTAGGTTAGGTTAGGTTAAAGGCCCCTCTAAGTAAAATAACGAGAAAGAATCATCACTCACGTAAACCATTTCATAATATATATCAATGCATGTGTGATCAGTTTATGCATCATCTATTTTGGGAGGTTTATATCATGGCAGAAATTTGGCCCGTCGCTGGTACACGGTAAAGCCACAAATTTGGCCCGTCGCTGCTACCGGGTTAATATATATTTGAATAACAATAATACTAACTTCACTTTGTAAATTACACCTGCACATTTCTTAATGTTTGGTAAGCATGCCTGGTAAAACTATAACCACTTACCAATGGGAGAAAGTTATCGACCTATTGTCAGTAGATTGATTACCTAATTATATCAAGATACTGACTTAGTATCACATAACTAAATCTCCTCTAAAGCACATCATTAGATTAACAATAAGCTTGTCAGACTGCACAACTCTTATCCTTCCAGTCTCTATTTCCTTCATAATCTTCCCTTTCACAAGTGCACCTTTCAAACTCTAGCCCCAGAACAGCCTCCCACTGCTCCCACAGCACACTCCTTTTTCTTGTGTTAGTCGGGCAGGTAAGTGGATGACAGGCCTGTAGTGTGTTGTGATTGAGCCGTCAGTCTGGCCAGCGTTAGTACTGTGTTACCTGTCACTCTAATCCTCATTGTACTAAAGAATTGTGTGCCACAAGAATGGAAAAAGATGCTGTCAACAATTAATCAAAGTTTTTGTTTCTGTTTAATTACAAGTTATAACAATAGTTACACAAACAGTTTTCCTGATATATCTGCAACGTATTATTGCAAAACGTCATTTTTCACACCAGATTTTGCTTCATGTCAAAATATTGTTCATTGGAAAGTAACAGCAAAATCAAGAACAGGCTAATAGTTGAAAAAAGTGCATAGAAATACATACAGTTTGGTTTTGAATAAAGTAAGAGGTCTATAGGCATATTTTCACTTTTTTGCAATAAAACTGCTGCATTGTGTGTGTGTGTGTGTGTGTGTGTGTGTGTGTGTGTGTTTACCTAGTTATACAGGGCCTGTGCTTACGCTCGTGTGGTCCCGTCTCCATATCTGTATTTGTCCAACTTTTCTTTAAAGTTTTGCACACTCTTCGCTGATACTACAACCTCACTCAGTCCATTCCAAACCTCTATATTTCTTTGTGGAAGCTATATTTCTTTATGTCTCTCAAGCATCTACCTTTCCTCAATTTTTTCCTGTGTCCTCTTGTGTTTCTGGTGTTTGTTCCTTCTTTTAGTAGTAACTCCTCATTATCTGCTTCTTCCATTTTGCTCAATAATTAATAAATTTGTGTTAGGTCTCCCCTTTCTCTTCTTTGCTCCAATGTGTGTGTGTGTGTGTGTGTGTGTGTGTGTGTGTGTGTGTGTGTGTGTGTGTGTGTATACATATACTAGTGTGTGTTTACGAGAGAGAGAAAGAGAGAGCATGTGTATGTGTAACACAGCAGAGTTTTGTTGCAGGCGTGCCATCGAGAACATTGACCAGAGTGAGTTTGAAGGGTTTGAGTACGTCAACCCGCTGCTGATGAGCATGGAGGACTGTGTGTAGCCGGGCCAACACGCCGCGCCTCGCCGGGATGCTGGACTCATCCTTCCCTCGGCCTCACCTCCTCCACACTTTGCAGATGAGATATAGAACTCGTACCATCCCCTTCCTATCACCCACTTACACTCCACTGACTTCCATTGTGAAAAATTCCATCTGGGGTGAGAGGAGGCATCAGCTGAGGGAGAGAGGAAGTGTGTGGTGAGAAAGTAATGAGAAGGAAATGTACAGTGAAGCAAGAGAAGTGATGACTAGGTCCAATAGTCGTGCCCCAAGATTCTTTTGTAACTATTGCCTTATGCTGAGGAACACTTTCTGTGGTAGGGAATAATTGATTTTCATGTTCATCTCCTACCAAGACTTTCATTATGCCTTCATAGCATTTCAGTCTCCCCAGTTTTTATGATTTGCTGATTGTAGACAGCCAGCATATGCACGCATGATAAAACTAAACAGATTGATTTATTATATGTAACACTTCAAGAAATCCCTTCAGATTCTCTCTGCTGATCATTGTTTAGCTTCAGTGATTTTCATCGCCACTATTTTTAAACATGTTGACTTTCAAGTCTTCTGGAAGAGGAAAGAGTAAAAGATGCTTTATTTTGACTTCCATCCCCACCCTCCCACCTTTGGATACACAGTAATGATTTATGATGTGATGATTCTGTAGGGACCAAAGAAAGCCTTGTTTCAAAGTGATCCGCCAGATATCTCATTTATTCGTGATTTTCACAATCGATTCAAGTGAAAATATTTAATGCTGGCTTTTTTCTACCGAGGTCTATATGAGTTGTAACTTCCTTTTTTTGTTAACATGTAATGGTTGTGCAATATTCAGGCAGCAGAGAACTTTCAAAATCTCCGGGCAGCTTTTTGTGCAGCAAGCCAAGCATGAACCACTGATGAGATAGGAACCTCCTGGTGTGGAGCAGCTAACCACCAAAGGCAACTACTGGGTGGATGTCAGCCAGGAAGGTTCACAAGTGATTATGTCTGTAGGAAGAAGACACAGGTGCCAGACTCTGAAGGGCGCACCAACAGTGTTCAGATGAGCTGGTCAGCAGCTGGCTCTTGGTAATAAAGTGATGTTGATAGCATCATATGTATCACGATATTTCAATAATGACACCATCCCTGCGCTTATTATAATCAGATTTTAGCACATATAAGCATAATATTACACTCACAGAAGATATCATTTCATATGAATAAAATTGCAAATGTTACCTGCGAGAGCAATGGTCATTCTTTACTCATCATTAACTTTTCATGTGCTCCCACAAGGATATTCATTGTGTCTTCCAGATTAAGATTGTCAGTTCAGGCATGATGACAGGTGTTTGACAGACACCTTGGCTAGTGGTGCAAGACCTGGGTGTGGCTTCATGATCTCTAGTAATTCCAGATGACTGAATCCTGTTCCTGTTCACTTTAATAATATGTCCATCATCATTTAGCGTTAAGAACAATTGAAGTTCTTTAAAATATCCACCGGTTATATTTTGTGTAATTTCTTTCATAATTTTTTGTATTCTCTTAGAGATTATTGGTGCAAGTGCCTGTTGTAGAGCTGCAATATGTATCGTTGAAGTTCTTGGTTGGACATATTTTCCAACCACTGAGTAATGTAGACAGGTAGGCTGCTTGCTGGCTTACCACTAATATAGGACAAAGCTGAGTCACAGCTCTGTAAGGAGTCATAATGGTGAGGAAGTAAGTGAAATGCATTGTTTGTATCATATTTATAATTTACAAAGCTGTAATCCTAAGGTAGAGTCTGGCTCGATCATAAGAATTAAAGGAGCTTCTGTGAAGTTTCTCAAACCTGCCTGAACGATAATATTCCAGGCACTCGTACTGCCACTCAGACACGCCTTGGACAGTGAGTGGATGCTGAACACTAACATTCCCGGGACATTCCATGCACGCGAGGGGCAGAGAGGCTGCTGGACGATAACAATGCTCTTGCCTGGGCCCCCCTTCATTCATGAGAATAGTTTTTAATTGTAGAAAATTATTACTGCTGCTGTTTGAAATACTGAAATGTTTTCTTGTTATTGTACTTTAAAAGTTATCATACCTTATATTTTTATATCAAGAAGCATAGTTGCACATATTTTGGGATGAAAAAGGGATTTTTTTTCAATCTCACAAGTTGTGTAGGTTTCTTGTGAGCGCTGAGATCTAATGAATATCAACATTCTTTTGTGAATATTTCTGTTTCATCTCAAATAATTTAGTCATTCTTTTCATCTCATCTGCTCTGTAAGAGGAATTTTAATCCTTATAGATCAATTTAAATCAAATATTAAATGTAAAAATCACACTATTTATAAAATTGAATGTTTCTGCAAAATGGTAGCCTATAACTTTTATTTCAGAATTGTGTGCCGGACTGAATCAGTCTCTGCTGGTAGTCTTTCAGGGTTCATTGCCTTCTGTCATCGACTACTGAGAAGTGCTTAATCTACTCCTTGCTCAGCAGGTGGCTTTTAACCCTAAATTGGGCAAAGTGTAAAGAACACTAGTTTCACATCCTGTTTGAGTGGCAAGTTGCTTTATCAATTGGCTGTTTTGCCTTAGCTACTGACGTTGTTGTCTGTGAATTTTCATTACTAATTCAGGACTAGTAGTGTAAATGCTGTTAATTTACCCCAGTTATCTCACCCTACCTTGGCACTTGTCTGTTTAACATGGATATTTATTTTGAATATTGAGGTATTTTTATTGTTAATATTTATAGTTATTTAGATGACACACATTTTATAAACCTAAGCATAAGAGGGATGGACTGGAATGGCTAAATGGCCTCTCCTCATATACCACGTCCCCACGGGGAGGTCAGTGAGATCGCTTCCTGTAAATACGTACGTCTAGCACTGTATAATCAAAATGGTGCTTGTGGTCCCTTCATGACCTGGGAGCCATGGTAATAAAGGTGCCCATTGGCTCTTACTGTGCGCACCTCAGCAGGACGCCTCTCTGGCCCAGCAGCCCACCCACGCCTCACCCCTCTGTGAAACCAATGGCCATGTAATCATTCTGCAGTTTATGATTAAGAAAACATACAAGGGAATGTACTATAGTGTCATCGGAGTAGATTATCCTGAAAAGATGTGCTCTCTCTCTCATTCCAAATCTGCAGTGTTTAAAACAGCAAGTTTGGCATTATTTAGGTAAAAGATTCACTCTGAACACAGGCCTGTTGCTCTAAGGGACTCGTCACTTTGGGCAGCAGTTCCGTAGCTCACACCAATATTTAGTTGACTGGGTCGTGTCTGATAGAGGAGAAAGATGCCATCCACTGAGGAGGTGGATGCTGGGCCAGGCAAGTGCCATGCTCCTTGGGGCACTAAGCTTCAGGGTGGAGTCAGTGTCCCCATAGGCAGGATTTTTGTTTTCATTTATCTCAAGACTGTAACCAGTTTGTTGAATATTGTCATTAGTTCATCGGACTGTCATGTACAGCAGTGACATTATTTTTCTGTGATCACTCACAGATGTGCTGTTGTGTTCATTCTCTCAAACTGAGAATTTAAGTATCAAATGCAGCATTAACACTCAGGTAAGACATTTCAAAGACACCTTTCATGCATATCCCAAGCATCTGTGAAGAGATGCTATTGGTAACTTTATACAATCACCAACAGAGTGGCATAATATTATCCTCTCAAAAAGCTCAGTTTACATATATTTTTGTTTTTCCCAGTTTGTTAATTTGAATAAAGTGCAGATGTAGCTGCTGTAAAGAAATTGGATTTGCTCACCAAAAGAGGGAAAAATACTTGTGTGGAAATGTCAGTCTTAGCGTCAAGGTGTCAATACAGTATTTTGATAAAGTAATAAATCTAGTTTGAGGTACACTGTAAATGTTTCCTAAGTAAAAATTATTTACTAATAAAACTATTCTTCAATTTTTCATTCTTCATCTTAGATGTAAGGGATTGTCTGGCATAATGGACAAAAGGAATGTGAGTGGCATACAGAGGTGTACAGGGCAGAGACGGGTGTCCTTGCCTGGTCTTTAACCCCATGATTTGTGTTCACTCATTTGAAAGAAACAACAGGAAATGAATGGGACAAACCTGACCTGCTGACACAGGGAAAAACAGCTGCTTGCAAACACAAAAGAGAGGCTGAATTCTGTGTCATTTCCCGATAGTAATGCAAAACATAAATGTAGAGTATGATATTTGCTTTAAATTTATTGTCAAATAGGTTAAACCCTCTTGAAATAAGCTAATATATTCAGGCTGATAATGTCATAATAGGTGATTTATCAAACACTGGAGACTGCTTCTGCACTCAACTGACATGTCAAGTTTTAAAAATTAGAATATGTCCCCAAGTAGTGGCTGCATGAATGACACATGAATAATGGGAAGTGACTTTCCTTAAGGTTAAAGTGAATGTTAAACATCTTTCTCAGGGCACAGGAGAGAACCATTTTCAAATTTCTGTCAGGGTTTTTTACTGAACTGGCAGATCTGGAGTCAGCTGCTGAATCAGGGCCACCAATACAACAGGTGAAAAACAAGCAGCAATGGAGAGGACCTATGGGACGAATGGGAAGGAGAGGAAGAGCAAAGTGGGTGAACTTGAAAATGTATGATTGGGGGAAATATGTGGAAAATTTGATATACGGTTCATCATTGAAAGGTAAAGCTTAGCTGCGGGGTTGAAAAAGACTTTTTTTGGGGTGGGTGGGGGGGGGGTTGTTTATTTTGATTTTTATTATTTAAACGTAAATCAGTTAGGAAAAGCAATTACAAAGTACACTCGATCCTCAATTCCCGGACTAATAGGGGGATGCACATGTTCAGATACCACAGAAGTCTGTGAAGGAATTGCTGCCACGTGCACACGTGTCAGGCATCACTAACCATCACTGATAGCAAAAATAAATCAGTAATAGACACTGCTTTGAGGGAAGGGATGGCTGGAGAGTAGTGTGATTTGACCCCGACCTGACCTGGGAAGAAACTGAGGAGTGGGGCCGGCTACCCTTGGCCCCTTGCCCTCACTTTGATGACTGACTCAGGTCAGCCTCCCCATCGCCTAGGCCTTCCCCCTCTCGTAGGCCCTGAGCAAGTCCGCTGACCGGGTGAGCGCCGGCGATGACGTCATCGGACTCCCAGCGAATCACAAGCGTGTTTTCAGAGCTCAGCCAATCGTAAGGCCAATTTTAATGGCACCACTATAAACAGTTGCCTGCGCCATGCCGGGCTCGGGGCCGACCATCAGGCCCAGATGGATAATCTACCGGCGCCATAGCCCGCATGTTCAAAAAAAAAAAAAAAAAAAAAACGCGGGTCGGAACAGATGAGTGCTTTTTCAGTGTTCAATACCTCGAGTTTCGCGATCCTCAAGTTTAGCGCTGTACCTTCGGAACGACGCGAGCGCGAAACTCGAGACGGTACTGTACGTGTGTGTGTGTGTGTGTGTGTATGTATATATATATATATATATATATATATATATATATATATATATATATATATATATATATATATATATATATATATATATATATATATATATATATATGTGCATAACTGCTGACATGATAGATTATCCAAATGAAACTCATAATCGCTTTAAAAAAAAAAAAAAAAAATATATATATATATATATATATATATATATATATATATATATATATATATATATATATATATATATATATATATATATATATTAATGAACTGCCTCATATACTCCTACACACAGATGTCTTATCATCTATAGCTTGACCCATCTGTTGTATCTAGTGCAGGAATGGAGTACTGTAGCTCTCTGAAAATAAGGAAATTCATTACTGTCTGAATTCAACACGGAATGCTAAAGATAATTTTTTCAGTCATCTGTCCTCAGGCGAATTTGAACAATTTTCGTCACTGGCAGCCCTATGATCCTTAGTTGTATAATCACACTCTGTACTGCCTGGGGGTTGGGATGGCATGCTCCTCCCTTCTCCTTTGTTGTTTTACTTGCAACAATAAACTATCAATCAATCAATCAGAAATCATTCGTGGACGGGACTGGCAGGGGACCGCGAGTCAAGCGCGTGATCAGGCAATGGTGTGACACATACATACCGACTGTTTTGTCCACTGATCTGTTTCTGATCTCCAAAGCTCTCCGGAAAATATTGGGTGCTGATCACGAGTCCAGCACGGGATCAGGCCATCAGTGAGTTGCGCACACACACACACACATACACACTACGAGAACGCACTCACCCTGCTGAATCTGCCCACCTTACAGGACCGATACCAGACAAACCTAACCAAATTCGGCAAGTCCCTCCTCCACAACTCTCGCTATAGAGACTACTCCCACCCGCCCTCCCTCCCCCCACTAGACCCACAAGACACCACAATATTCTCGTCCCGGTCAAAACTCGCACGGACAGATATCGGCTTACCGCGATACCGACGCTTGTGAGGGCCATTAACACCTCCATGATCACATGACCCCTCCACCCCAACACACACACACACACACACACACACTGCATTGTATTTTTTGTATTTTCAGTCTTATGGCTACCTACAAATGAATAAACCATTTATTATTATTATTATTATTACACACACACACACACACACACACACACACGAGTCGTCCTGATGAGAAAGAATGCTGGAAATGTAATATCCTGATTCCCATCTTTCATTAGAGGAAATATGCACTTGATGGCCAACACTCGAGTCCTTCACGACTGTTCTGGCGTCTGGCGGATGTTGGGCGCCGCTCTTCCTTAATTCCATTATCGAGACTCGAGAGTGCCAGATCCAGAAAGTTAAAATTAGCTATTGCTTCCCTGTGCTTTGTTTCGCATTGGTACATTTGTAGTGTTATTACCAAATTAGCTCGATACACTATTCACCAGTTGATGCAACGTGGAGATGGAACATTTCCTGGAGAAGTGAAAAAGTGTTGATAGAGGAAACAGATCTTCCGCTGGGTGGTGGGCGGCGTGAGAATACCCTTGTCTCTTCAGAGGCGAGGCAGTGACTGCCATATCCAGTTATACGTCTTCACTCTTCAGTGCAAGTCTTGCCGCCGCGCGCGACGGGGTAACATTTTTGTGTCACTGGTGTTTCGAAGGGGTTGTGAAATTTTTTACGTTTCCTGCGCCTCTGCACCGGGAAGGGTCATCTCGTAACTTTGAAAACTTGTCGAAATGTTGAAACTTCCTTTTTGGTTACTCTTTCTTGTGGCGGCGGCTTTCGGCTCCTCGGCTCAAACACGGCCTCTGGGCATTGGCGCTGAGCCAGGAGGAACGGGGCAAGCGATAGCATCCTCCCCCACCCAGCCTGGCTCCTCCTCCCTGCCGTGGCTCCTGCGGGCGGCGGTGACGGCGTGCCAGCGGGTGCTGGCCTATTACGGGAGACACGCGGGGCTCATGAACCTGGACGCACTGCTGGGGACGAGGATTGCTGAAGGTGTGTGTGTGTGTTTGTGGTCACGTGACACCATTTTTTTCTCTAAATTTACAGATGATGTCAAATACAAATAAAAAAAGGGGCTGCGAATGGGATGAGTTATGACTACTTACACTGTATAGCTGTATTCTCTCTCTCTCTCTCTCTCTCTCTCTCTCTCTCTCTCTCTCTCTCTCTCTCTCTCAGGACAGTTTCACCTCGGCCTGCGGGACCTAGCATCGGGGGGAGGGGCGGGGCGAGGATATGCCAGGGCGGAGCTCGCCGTGGCGGGTGAGCTGAGGCGCCTCTTCGCAGCCGCTGGACTGGTGGGTGACGCCGCTGGTGCCCACCTCGGAAGGGAGAACCGGCAATATACTGGTAAGCTAAGCTGACTTATTTTTGTTGAATGCTTACCAGCACTATGGCTGGATGGGGTATGAAGAAACCCTGCAGAGATTTCACTGCCAATAGAGTTGTGTCACGGGACATTGCCAACAGACCGGCTCCAGACGCTGCTGCAGCCGGTCTGTTGATGTGTCGGGCACGTCGCTGCTAATCTGGAAACCGACAATACTCGGATGAACAGACTTGAGATCCAGCCAAAGGTGGCTTATAACTGTGCCTGGTTGAGCAAGTGTTACAGGGGGAAGCAATACAAAGCATGCAGACTTGAATAGCTATTAGTCAAATATATTGTCACTTTGGAGTAAAAATAGTGCATGCCGCCGCTATATAGGGAGGCAATCTGATGGACTGCTGGGGTGAGGTGAAGACAGCTGCAGATGATGAGGTGTATATAATAGTAATATAATGAGGCAATATGAGGCGAGGTGATGATCTGCTGAGGCGAGGTGATGATGGTGGCTTGCTGGTGGCTATAATGTGTTGCCTCGGCCTTCCCCAGGACTGCTGTCAATGTTGCAGGGGCGTTTTTGGGCGGTGAGATTGGCCGTTCTGCCGCTCCCTGAACCCACGCACACACCTCAGCTGGTTCTCCCCGGTGAGTGGATGCATTATGCATAACCGTCACTCGCACTGCTCGGCTTCAGTGATTAATCCTCTCGTGGCCTGCTGTTGTGCAGTGGTCATGCTCTATATTGACAAACATGTCTAGGTTTCAACTGAGGGATTTGTCCTTTATTAGCATCCATTGGGATATCCACATAAGTTTTTAAGAGTATTCAACCACAAGCCTAGGAAACTGTCGAATGTGATTATTATGGTTTCTTTCTCATTCGGTTTCCCGGCAAGGTCACGAGCAGCTGTCCCCGGATCAAACCGACAGGTGCTTGGAGGAGGTGGGGGGTTGGCGGGGATGTGTCGTCACCAAGAGCTGTTGGGACCTCATGACCGCCGGGATCTACTCGGGCTACTCCCTCACCCACCAGGTCCTTTACCTCATCGCCGGCGTCCAGGTACTGAGGGATCAAAGGAAGGAAAAGAATATAAAGTTAATCTGTGTTCTCTTGTTCGTCTGCCAGGCATGATCTGACCTGCACACGTCCACTTCTCATCTTTAAATGTCATTCGCTGTGTCCCTTCCAATGTCCGGCAGGCTGGGTGTGGCGCCCGACTGGACCACCTTGCCGTCGGGGAAGGCATCGCTAGCGGCGTGAGCGACATCCTCGCCCGCATGTGCTCCGCTGTGTTGGCCGAAGCGCGGGAGATCTCCAAAACTGGCTTCCCTGATCTTCATCGTGACCTCTTTATGGAACAAGGTAAACGTGACGCAGGAGGGGGCGGTGAGAAAGAGGGGGAGGGTCATGCAGGTAGGGAGGGTAGAGGTAACGCAAGTTGATTCTGCTTATGAATTCAACTGCGACCTTTTCATCCTTGGAGAAACGGAAGGTGAAGCGACGGAGGGAGAGGTGAGAAGGATGGGAATAATATCGGGAAGGGATATTAGGTGGGGTTAGATACACGGGAGCTTAGGGTCAAAGGAGCTGCCTTGTACAGGCCTACCGGCCTCTTGTAGACTCCTGCGTTCTTATGTTCTTATGTTCTTATGTAAGAGTTAACTCAAGATTGGTGTCGCTTTTCATGGTTAGTGATGCGTTAATTAGGTAGTTACTTAGTCACTTGCAATTATTTAATTTGATGGCGGCATGGAAAATACAACCGCGGATTCAAAACAAAAGTGAAGATTTAATGCTGTCAATACAATACAGTAACGACGATTAAACCATTAAAAACATTGCCATCTTCTAATGTATTATTGAATACGCACAGGAGCTCTGTGCGGAATGCTGGGCTACCACGCCTTCTTCCCCGAGGCGTGGGTGAGGCGTGTGCTCTCGTGGCAGCGGCGAGAAGGGTGCTTCGGGGATGCCACACTGCTCCCAACAGACAATCGGGTCGTTCCCCAGCAGGACCCAGCCCACAGGAGGTAGGCGCTTGTTACCTCTCGTCACCCTAATATTATTTTTGTCAAGTCACATCTTAGTTCTCTCGTCACTCGAGCATCCACAACACGGCCCGCGGTGCTGCTGCTCACCGCATCCAACACCGATACTCCAGCTATTTTGTGTAGTGATCTCCATCCTGTTCATAGGATTGTTTGATTATGTATATGTTTACTTTTTATTAGTTTATTCATATATTAATATCTAAAGGCTTTTTTTTAATGTGGCCTATAGCGCCGGTAGGCTATTCTATAGGGGCCTGATGGTCGCCCCGAGCCCATCATGGCGCAGGCGATTATTTATAGTGGCGCCATTATTATTGGCTCATGCTGCCCCCCGGAGCTCATGCTTGATTTCACTTGCGCTGCACAGCCTCATCTAGAGTCCGGGGATGGGTGGCCTTCAGCACAGCATGTAGGTAGTCTTAGGCCACTCGGCGGTGACTGAAAAATCCCAGGTGGTGAGCGGCGGATTCGATCCCACATCATGGACAACGCACCGAATGCGGAGCCGGTGTGGTGTCATGAGACATCCGGGTATCGTGAGGTGGTTGCGCGGCATGCACCGCCTTCCTCCCTTGGGTATATCCCCAACGAAATGCCCCCCCCCAAAAAAAAATAACTTCTTTTTGTGACCTGTTCCGCTGTGCATTGCTTTTTATGTCCTCCTTGATACTTTTTTACACATAGATGCTTTACTTAGTCACTCTATGATAGTAAATTTTGGGTTTCGCGATGCAAAGTTAAGGATGGGATGTCTCATGATACCGGATGGCAGATGACACCGGGAAAAGCGGTCAACAAGTGTTAACAGTTACCAGGATGTGTGGTAGTTTTGCTTCCCTTTCCCACCAGACTATTTCCCTCTTGTGTTGGGTGACTGTTGAGCCATGAGCCATACAGCGTGATGGCCATGTTCAGGCTGTCAGGCCTTCTAAGCAAACCACGGGGGTGCCTTGCAGGGTTCGCCGCGCGGAGCTTGCCATGACGAGCGGCTGCCTCGCCCACCGCTCCGCCGTGGCGCTGGGCTACCTCGCCGCCTTCACCCGCCACGCCGCCGCCAACGCCTCCGCCGCCTCCACTCGCCTCCCTTGAGCCTCACCCCGTCACCCGCCACGCTCGTAACAGCTGTGATGGGAAACACTGAGGACTACGCGAATGATGACCCGAGCATTCATTAGGTGGTTAAGGAGTGACGCTGGCAATGTCTGGCGTCTGTTACTTCACACGGAGGGTGTATGTACTTTGATTGTGATTACAGTGCGGACGATATATGTCCGCATTTACTAGAAAAAAAGAAACTAGAAACAGAAATCTCTCTCTCTCTCTCTCTCTCTCTCTCTCTCTCTCTCTCTCTCTCTCACACAACAGGCAGACGAACGACCAAGTAAATGAGTAACAATGAGTGTGTGTGTGTGTGTGTGTGTGTCCGGTAGGTATTTGTGTTCTGCTCTAAGAATCAAATTGGTATTGTACAGGACTGTGTAGGACAAAATTATGTGACCATGCAAAATAGATATGACAAATAAGGCAGTAATTGTGTTGAGTCGAGGATGAGGCTGCGCTCCATTATGAAACACTCGTGCCACATCGTCACTGTAATACCGAGGAGGAAAGAATAAAAGGACATAAAACATTAACCATAGTGATGATACAAATATCACAAATAATTATCATAAAAAGTATATTAAGTTTTAATTACCTCAACTCTAAGAAAAGGTCTTGAGTATCACTGAGATAATGTGAAACACTGAAGGGTCGGTTCACCTCCGGCCTCCGGGATATGCTGCCGTCTTCGCTGGCCGCCGCCTAGCGAGCGTCAGTCGCGAGCTGCCCCGGGACAGGCGCGGGCGGTGACGGTTCTCCGTGGCGTATCACAGAGGTGAGGAAATCTTGTTGTGCTTCCATTGTGCTGTAGTGACCCGTGTGTTATTGGAAGTGGCTGACCGCAGTGGTGATCACGTATAGCCAGGGTCGTGTGTGTGTGGCTTGGGAGCATGGATTTGGTGTGCAGATGTTGGGCTGAGCATCACTGGTGGCGGACGTGTGATATGAGGGTTGGGTCTTCGAGGGTGTGAGGTGCTTGCATCGTTGAGGTGTGTGTGTGTGTGTGTTGTGGGCGGGACGTTTGAGTATAGGATTCTTACTTTTCTCTCCTGTACGTGTTAAGCAAATGATTGATTATTATTGTAATGGTAGTTCCTATATTTCAGACTGCTTGTTACAATATTTTTTTTACTTTCGTGTAATTGATTCTTAACCTGTGAGGCGGGCAGTGCGTAATTATTGTGATAGTGAAGTGCATTTCCAGTAGTAGTCAGGCATTGTGTGCGTGTGTGTGTGTGTGTGTGTGTGTGTTTGGGGGGAGATTTAGCTTTGCAGCTGGGATTTTTATTTTCATTAAGGTAAATTATTGAAGAGGTTAGAATGCTCAGCTATAATTCGAATCCCAGCCCGGGCAGTCGACATGTAGCTCACTCAGCTGTTCATACTCCCTTTCGGGCATGTCGATAAATGGGTATACCTGGAGAAACACGTGGAAGGTAACCAAGATGTCACTCTGTCCCTATGTTCCGGGGTTCTTATATCCACCACGGCCAACAGGTTCAAGGCTACTGCGACGGAGATGACCGCAGAGGCCACGCTCAGCTGTAGCGGATATCTGCCCTCAACTACTCCCGGACGCTCGAAGCTGTTTGCGATGATGTCACAAATATCCAGGTGCGTCATAGTGGTCCGTCAGTAGGTGTGTGTTACAGAGTGCTTCATCATTATAAGAATGGTAAAGAGTTTTCATCTATATAATTTTAGTCAGGTGCTTATTTGTTGAAACTTTAATAATAGAAAGGTCTGCAGGGGATTAAGAGTGATTAGGCAAAGGAATGGGTGTTAAAAGAATTCGTGGATTCTCTCTCTCTCTCTCTCTCTCTCTCTCTCTCTCTCTCTCTCTCTCTCTCTCTCTCTCTGTCTGTCTGTCTGTCTGTCTGTCTGTCTGTCTCTCTCTCTCTCTCTCTCTCTCTCTCTCTCTCTCTCTCTCTCTCTCTCTCTCTCTGGTTGGTTAGTTTTTTAACGTTTGGCCTGCAGCACCGGTAGACATTCATGATGGGGCCTGCGTGGGGGTCGCCCCAGCCCATTAGTGACGCAGGCACGTGTTTTATACTAGTGCCGTATTGCTTGGATCATGCTGTCCCCCAAAATTCCACATAATCCTCTTGAGTTTCACTAGTCTGGGTTGATGAGTGGTCATCAGGGCAGCCGTGACAGAATGAGCTGGATGCGACTTTAATGAGCAGAATTAAGTCTTGCTGCACGCATACATAAGTCTCATCAGCCATCACACCCAGAGCTCTGCCTTGAAGCACCAGGGTACATTTGATTACATTATACCGCCCCCGTGATCCAGCGGTCAGCGTGCCGCGCTATGTGCTGTAGTCTCTGCCCTAACTCGGTGATTTTTTATAGTCAATGGTCTGCTCTCTCATCCATTCACATAACATTACCGTACTCATGTCAACTTTTCCTTTTAAACTTAAAACTTTGAATTTCTTGTCAGATTCATACATAACCCTTTGCAGCATTTTATTCAGCTTGTTCACTAGTTCACCTGCAGACACACGTGACCACATAAACGGATATATTTTATTCCCTTACGTGAACATATCACTGCGTAGTGGCCGACTCGCAGACTCGCCGAGGCAGAGTAGAAACATTCGCTGTAGAGAGAAAAATATCTCTACTCTTCTCACTCGGTCAATCCGTTGGGGGTGTATTGCCTCGCCCACTCGCCCACTCCTTGCTTGACAAGGAGGATGAACAGGTGGGTTGACTGTGCTCCGACTGCGCAGGCCGGGATTAGAGTCCAGGCTCACCGAACCTTAGCTAGGCGTGCTAACCACTCTACCACGGAAGCGCTTATATTAAGGCACCGCGATTTTTCTTTTAGCCTTTATTAAGTGGTATGATTGATCCTGTTTATTTCACATTCTGCTCCTTACCCAAACACGAGGGTGGGTAGTGTTAAGGGGAACAATGAAGCTGCCTTAATGACGGAACTTACCAAATTTTCAGTCATTTTGGTCATAGAGGCAGAGGGGGAAGAGATATGTAAACGGCGCCTTGTCCCCTCCCCCCCGTAACTTAAATCATACCAGTCTCTTAACTGACGCGCTTATCTTCTCCTGTTAACTTCTCTCGAGGAGGTAACCACGCCAGTAATCATCCAGTTTATTGTTGGCCTCACACTGATACAATTTCTATCAGTCTTGCTTTCATACTTTTTAGCTTATATGTCTTAACACTATCGGCTTTTCCCCCTTCCCTTACAGTTAAACCCAAACCAAGACTCTCACACCCCCATTCATTCTTATCACGCGTCCAAACCATCTCGGATCACATTTCCCGCATTATTTCAAGTGTCTAATTATGTCCTTTGTGTTTCAGGGAAGGCGGGCAGGGAACTAAGGTGGAAGAAAGGCTGCACAAAAGGAGTCCGTTTTGAGCTGTATGGTGACAGGATGGCAGACGGATACATGTAGGTCACTTTTGTGTGCTTGTTGAGATGGGGTAGAGTAGAAGTCTGAGGCAGTGCTCTTAAACCTTTCTTTCTGTCATCCACTCTGGCTGGTCGTCATTATTCTTTACTATAGACCTAAAACTTTTTAATGAGGAAATATTAACTTGTCTCCAGTGTACTGCATGTGTCCTTATACATACTGATATTGGTTGTCTTAATTTGTGCCACGTTACCAATGCACCATCAAACATTACTGATCGTTCCCATCTTCTGTTTTCACCAGGAACGTAAATCATCGTGTCTCCCCCTCAAGACAGCCATCCTGTCCACCCCAGTTTCATTGCACCGAGGCAGATCATCACGGAACAGACAAAAGTTCATGCTGATAGTGCAGCAATGAGGACATTTTGGTTAGTATTAAATTAGTGCTGTTAGACTTTAGGAGTAACAAAAGGATGTTGACAATATAAGCAAGTTTATTAGTATGCAGGATTTTCCACTTCTTATATCAAGTTTCAGTAGAGGGATTATGTTACCTAAAACATTAAATTTTCCTGCTACAGTTAAGTAGTGACCAATAATGCATTACCAAATATCATGTAACTTATCTAATGCATAAATTTGTATGCATTTTTTACACTAAGTCCAAACCTAAAAGAGGCTCCGTAGAGAAACTGGAAGCCTTTGCACTTAAATGAAACAAGTGTTCCCATCAAGCCATTTTATTGATCAGCCTTCCAGCCGGAGTACAACGCATGCAGGAACATTTTGAAACAAGCTAATAATATTCTGAAATTTTTTAACAAGTTAACTTTCTCCTGAAGGTGTGGTGCACAGTAGTCCTCCGTCGATAGATTCCTTGCTCAAAGTGTTGCGATACATTACCCAGCGGGCGGTCAAGCTTCAGGAGCCACCTGCTGGGGAGAAAGGCAGATACAAGTACACTGTTGTTCATTTTGTATAAGTCATGCCAACATATAATTTAAATTTATACTGGATAATGATTTAGACTTCTATTATTTAAATAGTGCTGCTGTTTTCCCCACAAATCTATTTCCTGAAGTGTCTCCCACGCAAGCCAGTCATATTGCAGAATTAATGTCTAGCTATTCACCACACGTTACTTATGGCTTGTGTATTAATATTGTATACTGTACGTCATTATCGTCTAATAAAACCGTACACTAATCGTATGTCTGTTGGATTAACAATAAACGCTTTACACTGAAATTTGTTTCTTTAAATTTGTTTCTTTTAACGGCAGATTCTTTCTCCGGAGGCTCTTTTAGGTATGATGGACTTAGTGTATAAATATGCAACAAAATTCATGCTTACAGGCCTTCCACTACATTCAATAAAATGCGTTTTCCATATATGATTTTTTTAAAAATTTAACTTAGATATAAGTGGGGAAAAAATGTGACCTACACTACTACCGATGAATCCTTAATATCATTGTAAAATATCTGGTCCAGTTGTTGACTATCCCATGAAGATGCCAGTTAACATTTACAAGATAATATATTAAGAAAACTTTGATCAATTTCAAATTAGTCCAAGTTTTTTTTTAGAAAATTACAAAAATCAGTTACAAAATATGTTGAAGTACATAGAAGTGAAATATAAGTTTGTGGGTGTCAGAGTTGGTTATCTTATACAAGCAGACTGAGCTTAAAAATGAATATCTGGGAGGGTGGAGTCGTGCATGGACAGCATACTGGCAGGAGAGAGAAGTGCCGCAGTCTCTCTTGGAGGCTCGGGGGGCAGACATCGATAGGTTGATCGACACTATCTGCAAAATTTACACTTAATTAGTTACTACACTTTCAATATGGCAGGCAGGGATGACTGAAAAAAGGTAGACTCATCTTTTGTGACAACCAGAGCTGACACTTATGCTCTCTGCTCTAACTTTATACCTATGGCTTCATAAACTCCCACTGTCTCAGATACCATATACCTTACTCTTTCCAACACTTGCCTCCAACTTTCTCCACTTACACTTAATTAAATTCATCCACAATCCTTTGCAGTATTTTCTCACTTTGTCAACAACACTACCATCCATAAATCAGGCCTGCCACCAAAGGCTGCTCTGTACTCTTTCAGCCTTGAGCCTTTTTCCCCTACTCTGGCTTTAATTTTTCTCTCATACAACAATCCATATAAACATTAACATCTATGGTGATATCACACACCCGTATTACATTTAGATCAGTACCAAACCACTCTCTCGGTTCCCAGTTCACGCGCGCACACACTTCCATCCTTGTGAAACTATCTGATCCCTTTAAATAGTCATCCCATACCATTCATCTTCAGGACATCCCATAAGTCCTTCCTATCAGTCCTGTTATATGCCTTTCCCATGTTTATGAAAGCAGCAAACAGATTTTTATCCATCTCTAGGTCTGCTTTTCAACTATAACAAAGTGCTGAGATAGCCAGCATTCAGTAACTTAATTGCAGCCTCTGCTCATAGCTCTAAGAACTGCATGACACCGAGTGCCCTTCGTAGAGGGTTTGCACACGTCATGGCTTTCGTTTTGCTTCATTATGCAATGATTATGGTGCTCTGTTCGAGTCGAGCTGTATTCCACGTGAATTGACATAGTCGACTTCAACCTAGCAGCGGCTATCAATTTTTTTCCACCTAAATTTATTCAGAAATGTCAGGAAATTTCAACAGATTCATAGAGTAAGTTTACGAGGAGACACCGAGACCAGTCCATCTCTTACATGACTCATGCTCACAACTCTGTGAATAAAAAGGAATCATGTAGTTCTGCGGTTTAGGATGAAGATGTGATAATGAAATAAGAAGGCTTGTCTAAGGAAAAGTTTCTTTGCACAATCTTTTCTATAGAACTAAATAAGAACTGTCGTGTTGTGAAGCAACTGCACTAACTTGTGCTTATCATGCTGCAACACAGTGGCATTACCTGGACTGGACCAGTTATGGTTAAATATTTTGAGGTCAGTTTTTTTAGTCGAGGGAACTTTTAGTCGAGGGAACTTGAGCTCATCAGCCTTCAGGTGAGGAATATTGATATAGTGATATTGATATACCGAGGTTTTGCTGGCGATCAGGAGCGGCATGAGCGTCACACACGCAAGAACAACGGTTTGGAGGACATGGAGCGTCATCGCCTGTCGTGGCCTAATTAGTCACCACCTCTTTCATCAATATAGCCGACCTTACACACCCTGGCCCGGCCTATCCGACCGACGCGGCGGCCGGATAGAGAACAGTCGGCGCGTGGTAATTCCTCCGCTGCCGCCTGCGTGTGTAGGGCGGTGGAGCGAGGCCCGCCACCCTGTAACGTAACCTTTTTTTTTCTTGTAATTTGTAGCATTTATTCTTTTTAAGCTAATCAAATAATACTAGAATAAAACATATCGATGTGCTATTTACAGCATGATAGTCAATTAACGCATTTTTTTTTTGTGCGAAATATACACGGGGTATTTTTACATAAACGAATGTAAACTTGAAGTTAAGGGATTAAACAATTCAATAAACTTGTTGGCAAGTGTTTTATCACGCCCTGCAACCACTCGGAGCGTTGGTGCACACGATGCGAAGCCCAACGATCGGTGTTGGACAGCGGATTTAGATCTTGAGCGGATCCATGTCGTCGCCACGGTGGTCCGTGTAGCTATTGTATATTTTCATGAGGCGGCCTGTGTGTGTGTGTGTGTGTGTGTGTGTGGGCATCGACGCCCCGCAACTTTCGTCGGCCGGGCCTGTGTGTGCATGGCCGGCTTTGTTGCTCTCCGTCCAAAACGACAGAACACGCACCAGCCGTGGCCCGCGAGACTGACCCTGGCCAGAAAATACTCGGCACTTGACAAGCGATGAGCGGATAACAACCTGTTCAATGTACGTGACGCCAACGTAAAACTACCACCACCGCTGCCACCATGGCCATCGTGTCCAGCTGTACCGCTACCAGTGACTAGCTACTGCCATGATCGGCTGTTATATTCTACAGATCGCAATTCTGCTACCTCCTAACTGCTACAGCACTGAAGTGATCCTGAACAATCACCCTCAATCTCCACCACTAACAATTAAGGCTTCCAGTCAGCTTACCCACGTGCACCATGCCCTCAATGCCGTCACCAACACCTAAGATATATATATATATATATTTTTTTTTGTCAAAATATTATCTGGTATGTTTTCAATGCTGGTGTTCAGCACACGGACTAAATGCCTAACCAGTTCCCGTGACGCCGCAGCACAAGGCTTCCTGGTCACTCTTATTCATGTTTTGTTCACTTTATGCAGTACGAATACCCGAAACTTTTTTTTTCTAAGCTTCCAACGACTTACTGTCGTAAGATTATTAAGACCTCAAACTAAATATTTTTACCAGCATATTATACCTAAGCAATTTCCAAAAGGGATTACCGAACCTGCAGATGGAAGATTATTTTGCAAGATATAAAGAGGAGGTATTACTAACCAGGCTTTGTATACCTGCAACGTGATGAATATGTACCATCAGTTACCAACAATTACCGAAGACTCCGCTGACCCCTCGATCGTCGAATACTTCGAATCAGTAGCTAACAGGCACACCGGCCCTGCAACTTTTTTTCACGGCGGCGGCAGGTCATAATAATCGTCCCTTTACCCGAGGCACAGCCGGGGGGAGTGGGGAAGATTGCTCCCTCTTGCACGAGGGAGCACGGGCCTTTGCCATAGGGGACGGGCACACCCTTCTTGTTACATGGTCTTGTTCAGTGATGATTAGGGCCGCAAGCAAGCAATTAAGCCTTTGTTCTTCGATATGAACTTCAGTGTTCTCCTGCAGGTCACCTTCGCTATCTAAATAATGTACTGAACACATTCATTGTTCCTACACCAATATCACTAGAGATTAGAAGGCGGCCTATTACTTACCTTTGATAACTTTCAGAGCTGCAGCGACCACCTCGTCCCCGTGTGGCTGACTGGCGGCTGCGCCGTGTGCGGCGCACACCCACTGTGTGAACCACAGACAGCTGGTGCTTCAAGCGTGGGATGCTGCCAACCACCGAACCACTTCTCGGATCGTGGTAACAAAGCATCCTCGTCAAAATACGCAATCATATATGCATATATATATATATATATATATATATATATATATATATATATATATATATATATATATATATATATTGATATATATATATTATATATTATATATATATATATATATTATATATATATATATATATATATAATATATAATATATATATATACTATATATATATATATATATATATATATATATATATATATATATATATATATATATATATATATATATATATATATATATATATATATATATATATATATATATATATATATATATATATATATATATATATATATATATATATATATATATATATATATATATATATATATATATATATATATATATATATATATATATATATATATATATATATATATATATATATATATATATATATATATATATATATATATATATATATATATATATCAATATATATATATATATATATATATATATATATATATATATATATGCATATATCACGATTACAAAACAGTAAATGTTTGTCTGTAGCCTTCTGTGACACTGGCCCTCGCTGACGGTGGCAGCGGCAGCGGCTCCCAGCCCGTGCTTGCCATCCACACACACACACACACACACACACACACACACACACACACACACACACACACACACACGAATAGGGCTACAGTAGTTCTGGAGATTGGCCGCGTTCGCCATCTCGTGACACGTAACAGTGATGGATATACAATTTGCATCAGTAACTATATGCCATTAGCAGCAGCTGTTGGTTCACTCGTGGGCTTGTACGCTGTCCTTGCTGACCTCTGCTGACCCGCCCACTGGTACTCCCTGGGTAGGGTGAGGGGGGGGGGGGTCAGCAGGCGGGGCTCCGGGAGTGGCAAGGCGGTGTTTGAGGCTCAACAGGAGGCTCTTCGCGGAGATCTATTCAGAGTGTGGCGGGGAAGATGACGCAGCAACACGGTCTAAATCAAAGCCAACCGAACACCTGCTTAGTAACAGACTTAAAAAAAAAGGCACGAAACACGAACATAGAAAAATCACCAAAAAAAAAAAATCAACTATGTAATGATATTGGTAATAGGAAGTTGATAAATGGCTTAGGCCTGAAGGTACTCGTGAATGTTTGAACCATCCACCTGTGTCTCCTGCAGGCCTAAGTATTTGTAACTACAGTGAATAATAATGACAATAATGATAATAATTATAATGAAAAAAATAATAATGAAAAACTAATAATCATAATAATAACACTAACTCTACAATTAAAAGGACTGAAGTCACATTAACCAAGTCATAGTTATGTTGTATATAATGGTCACAGGAAGTTGAAAGTTTCTATTTACAAAGCAGGGAACAGAAAAATATATCAAGGGAGCAACTTCAATCGGTTCCTCCCTTGCCACCCAGTCAAGCAAGTCTTCATAATTAAAAATGAAAGGTTGTTATGTTATTGTGGTGCCACTTGTATTTCTTAAAGCATTCCACCTCCACAGCTACAAAGCCTGTGCCTCTCCTCACCAGGAACAGGTAGAAGGAGAAGAGGGCCACGAGGGCAAGCCGTGCCTTCCCTACACATGCACATGAGCTGCCCTAGTCACAAAAGTCACTGAGGTGGAGCTTTGAGGTCTTGATCTCCGCGACAAGCTACCTAGTGAAATCTTGTTGCTGCCCCTGTGTTCACCTACTCCTACTGATGAGTGTATTAGGGAATGCGAAGGGTGATGAGTGTACTCGTAACGATGACTATGATTACAGTGATGATGATGACGATGATGTGTTGGCAATGATTAGTGGTGGTGGTCCAAGGTACTCTCAACAGATTTACAATCCGACATCAGGTAGAAATCAAGGCTTATATTTATGTGTAATATAAATTACTAGTGCTGCCTATGGTATATTTATATCAGTTCTGTAAAATTGTCAAGCTTTTAATGATAAGACTGATAATGATGAAAATAAATAAAATAAAAAGTGAGTGATAAAATAATAACAATGGTTATAAAAGCCTACTGCACCAACACCTATGCTTTGCCCATGTTAATAATGGAGACTATTAACAGCAATCCTTATGTTAACTTAGCACATAAAGGAGGGAAAGCAAGCCACCAGCATGCAAGTGACTGCGAATGCTAGTCACAGCTGAAGCCCGGCCCTGCACACACGTGGCACCCTCAAGGAAGGCTTCAGGGGCGCTGCCTTCTTGGATTGAGACAATTTTTGATTCACTGTTTCACAGTTATGGATAATTACTTCAGTTTACTGGTTCATGGCACAGTGTGATTAGTTTTTCAAAAATGGAACTAACTGAAATGATAAAACTAAAAATTTACATATAATTCAATAGCTGAAACTCTGGAGTGACTGATGCCTCTCACAGGTAAAGGACTCAAACAGAAAATCAGTAATGAGCCTGCAGATATAACAGCTGGAGAAAGTAAATTTATGGAATCTTTAGAGGAAGCAACACAGTGCCGGCAAGGTGGCCTCCCAGGGAGCAGCATTCACAGAAGTCAGAACCAAGCCTTACAGGACAGAAGAGGGATAACAATGTTGTGCTCTTGGGACTCACTGTTACAACATGCATTTTTGCCCACTGAGGCCGAGGAAGCTCTCTAAGCAATGAATCATAACTGAAAACTGGGGATACCAAACACCTAAAAACATAAGTAATCTATTTGCTGAGTGACCAGCACAAAGACACCCAGACTCAAACAGACAGTGACATTCTGGCGGTGTGGCCCAGACAACACTCCTGAGGCAGCTTGTTAATGCACTTGTTAGAAGCTCAGAAAAATGACCAAACAATGTGTGAACACTTTAGTTTGTAATCAGTATTTTATTAATGTTATGGATAATTTTTGGCTATCCTTGTATCTTGAACTTAGGATGAATACTAGCTTTCTAAAATTTTACTGTGAAAACAAAATACAGAAGCAGGGATTTAGTAGAGTGAGAAGACCACTGGTGACTGAGGAAAGAGAAGACAAGGACTCAGCAGCGTTGCAGTGAAGGCAAACCTCTCAACAGTGAGGCCTGAACACAACTGATGCTGGTGTTTAAAAAAATAAAATGCAATTATAAGATATTTATAAAACAATAAGACAAGTTAATCAGCAACAGTTGCTTCAGTACCAACATAGTTGAAAAAAATATGGCAAACATAAATAATTTGATGTAATCATACGGCATTTATGAAGACTTGCTCAACATTTTGAGTACTCAGATCAAGGATGTTTGAGAGGATATTGGTAGAAAATATAAATATCTGTATCTCTCATAAAGCAGCATGTTTCAAGAATAACTAACAAATCACATGAATAGTCCTATGCACTATGTTTTTTGCAGATTTGGCGACCATCCAAAAATTAGAAAGTCATTGGTCCTTTATCTGGAAAGTGAAAATGCACAAAAACCTACAATAAAATATATAACAAATGATATGACTATACGGGGAACAGAAAAGAGCTTACGGATGAACAAGGAACACAGCACCATACAGAATAATGTTTTCTTATAGCTGGAAAAAAAAAAAAGATGCCTAAAAATGTCTACCACTACACAAACAATGCAAATATGATCATAAATGTTGCTACAGCCTCAATGCTCCTGAACGGTCTTCCCTGACCGGGTCCAGAACCATTGAGATATAGATGGTGAACCTACACTAGGGGATATAAAGGCTTCAAACAGATGTGTAAAACTCATCGCACGTAACTGTACCTCTCGCAGCTCCAGAATTCATTCATACTGGTCATTCAGTATGCAGCACTACAGCAGGACACTGCTTGTCATCAAAAAGCCTGATGGTGGTATTTACTTTCATGAGAAGCCTAAGTATAAAACATGTTCTTCAAAAAAGAGCTTGGCAGTCTTAAACAACCACTGATTCAGCCAGTGCAGTAACAGAATTATTTAACAAACTAACACACACAATCCCTTCCACCTTGGGAATCACTCCCAAAATGTACACACACACACACACACACACACACACACACACACACACACACACACACACACACATTCACTGTTCAAACTGCATGATCAGTAACATGTAATCCTACATACTAATATCTTATGAATTCCTTGAGGGGTGATAACGAGTGAATGTCCTACAGGTAACCAGATAAAGAGCTTTGCTGAAGATAATGCCAATTGTGGTAACCTTCTGAGAAGCACAGACAGAAGAAGAGTTCCCCTAATTTGATCTTGATGAAGGAGGATTTCTCTCCCTCCCTGACAAATAGAGATCTTTACAATATATAAACTAGTGAAGCCTTCCCAGCATACCCTTGGCCACCCTGCCTGAGGGTCACAACCGCTCGCTGCACCTTGTGTGAAGCTCTAGGGAGGCACTATGTACAGACATTGTTACACATGGTCAAGTACAACTGAAGGTGAAATTCAGACAGCCTTTCATTGATGAATTTCTAAGCTTTCTTGTGGGTGGGTGACAAAACAAGCCATGATGATGCTGAGAGTCACTTCAAGTTCTTTTCTTGGTCATATTTACACAGCTAAAATTAAACATTGTGTGAATAATGTCATACTTAATAGGTATACAAACTTTGATAGCTACGGATGCCATAAATCATTGGGGTCACTGCCTAACATAAGCACCAAATAACAACACTAAGAGATTTCAACAGAAAATAAAAATTAGTTCACAAATACTTTAGATGGTATCCACACAGAAAAATAAAGTATAGACTAGAGGAGGGACACTCAAGCAGCCGAGACACTCTGGCCAGGCGGGCGTGTGTGTGCAGTGTTGGCAGTCACCTGAAGACTCCACACCTGCCCGAAACACGATACTCTGACCTGGCGAAGGCTTTTCAATACCTGAATCGCATTTAAAAGTATCTTTATAAATATTTATAAGATTAAGGACTCAGTAAGGAAATTGTTTTGCTTCAGTGATGTACAAAAACCACTTCTGGGTTCAACCTAACCAAACATTCTATAGTATGCATTAAAAAATACTACACATATATTTGCTACAAATATACGTCACATGGAATTGATTAAAGCACCGTCCGTAAATGTTTTGCAGCTGATGTTTGAGAGGCGTTCCATAACAAAAGCTTCATTAGTTTTATACTCTCCAGTACTGCTTGTGAATTTTTTTGTGGTTGCTCAGTTTAGTCAGCAAAAACATTTAATTAAAATATATGAATATTTAAATATTTAAAACAGTATTCTGTAATTCACTTACTCCAACAACACATCCAATACATAATTTGTAAACTATCATTATTAATGCTGCCAATCATTGATGTAGGTATAGGGATTAATTTTCCTAATGTAAAATACTATTATTGTTTAGAAAAACTTGGCTCGCCTCTTGAGGTCGTTTCTCCTCCACTCGGGGAGGCGGTAGAAGTCCATGCGGGTCATGTGGAACACCATTTCAAAGTCTGTGTCTGAGAGGTGACGCTGAGGGAGAGAAGGAGGCCAAGCATTAGACAGCCATTACACACACACACACACACACACACACACACACACACACACACACACACACACACACTCATCCAGGTATGTTTTCAAAGTAGTGCCACCAAATGCTGCTATCTTGATTGTAAGAATAAACACACATTCCTTATTGACAAAAGTAACACACATACGTTTCACAAAATAACAGATCTGTGCTGATGATGACCACATATAAAAAGCACCATCAACATAATCAGTCAAGACATTAAAACTAACCTGTACATTCCTGGCCACCACTCACCTCTAAGTGACAGCGGTCCACGTCATTGGGTAGGCGGTAGTTGGAAACAAGTAGAAGATGGGCAGGATAGATCTTGGGAGGTTCAGAGGACATATGATGCATGTTGGGCAGTGAGCGGCGCAGGTGTGGGGAGTAAGAGTAGCCGCGCAGGCCACTACTGTATGTGGCGGACGCACACAACTCTGCGTTCTGTGGACAGCTTGGTCAGTCATCATCCCTACATGGGCTGCCTTGTGTGTGTGTGTGTGTGTGTGTGTGTGTGTGTGTGTGTTGTAGTTTAGTTATATACAACACAATCATTTGCAAGCAGTGTAACCAACAATGAGTCATTCATGATGAATTTTTATTAGTTTGGTGGAACTCAAGTTGATAAACAAGTAAAATTTTAGAGATGTTACTTGCATATCTTGGTCTTTAATGTACATGAAAGCCAAAGGATGACTATTCTTTCGTATATGCATTTCTAAGACTTGCATGAAGCATAATTGACTGTGCATTGGTGGTTCATAATTTGCTTTGGCAGTAGATGCAAGGTGGGCTGCATTGATCTGGCAAGTGGACCAGCCTGCAGGTGTTTATTATATGAGGCGTAAAAAAAACCCATCTAATACTGATTTTGAGAAACTTTTGGTTATATATTTTCAGATTAGTCTTAAATGCCACCGACAGATTTTTCTTTTAAATTTCACTTGCCAAAACTACACATCCCACCATATTTGCAGTGACCGACTGTAACCAAATCTGACGTCTGTGAGTTTGCAGCGAGTGAAACTAATACCGACGTCTCTCAAATAGTACGGTTTCCAATAGTTCTGTTTTGGTTTTATGTGGATTTTCTAAGAAGATTTTTTAGGATTTTTAAATTTCCCGACGAGCAGGAAATTTAAAAATCCTTAAAGATCTTCCGTGACAATCCGTATAAAACCGAAACCGAACTATTGGAAACCGTACTATTTGAGGGACACTTGCAAAAAAACACAAAGACTCTATGAAGACAAAACAGGAATAACAGGTGCCTTGCGGAAATTGAGAAACATATATATTAATGGAAAAGCATGTTTTTTCCTCTCAGGATGGATCTTCAAACTGAAAACTGCAAACACTTTGATCTGATTCTTTAAGATACAATTTGGAAACAGAAAATTTCCACTTCGAGAAAATACTAGACCCAGTGAGGGGTTGACAGTGTTGACAAATAATTGATACTGGATATTCAATAATTAGTAGATAGGTTGAGGGCTTTCACTTTCATTTGACTCATTGCAAAATACAGACTAGACTCGTCATATAATTCAATGCATGTAAAGTATGCAATGAAAATGTGCAATTCAGCAATAATGTAAATTGTAAATACTACAATTAGTCTGCACTCAGCCTCATGTTACCATATCTGATATATACAGTGTTCAAGATTAAAATCAGATTGATAAGTAATTATGTAGAGCAAGGCAGCAATTAGTGTCACAGCTTACATTCAGGACAAACACCTGTGAGGTTTGCAACAAAACATCCACCATACTTAACAAAGTTAGTTATGGAAAAAACTCAACAATTTTGAAAAACTAACTAGTTTTTAGGTTAATATTACACAACTTTGTAAGTCAGCAACAGAGCTACTCTGTTGATTCAGTTATGGCTCCTCAGATTCAAACTGTGTGAAGACAATGTCTCTGAATAATAAATGGAAGAGAACACTTCCCACAAAGACTAAAGTCCTCAGCAACATTTCCACATTCTCCAAACAACAATACAAACTGGTCACTCACTTTCCCAAGGCAGACTGAGCTTTAAGCAGTTAAGCCGCAGAATGGACTCGCTTTGATCTGTGTGTAAAGTCTGGATGGCAAGTGGATGACCACATATTGCAATTGTAAGAGGGGGCAAATAACGGTAGTAGTATGACCATGCAAACCAAATATGTATGCAAGGAACCAAAGCTGTTTGTAAAGAGAATATGACGAGCTCAATGATGACTGGAACTAACAGAAGACCAGGCCAAGGGGGCAAAGACCAGCAGATGTATGGGACTGTGTTAACCAGCCTCTTTGTTCCATCTGTTGCTATCTACATGTTAAGGCCTTTGTTTAAGATAAAACATTACCTTAATGGGCTGTCTGCATCTCTTTTGGGTTTCATTTGCTCAGAAATACATAATCTTAATGAAATATTTGAAAAGATGGACATAATTTTTGAGTGCAGATGAAATGGGGAGTTATACCCAATTGAAAAGACTTAGTTCTTCCAGTATACAATGAGGGAGGGTTTGGGAGGGCCTGACGACTGAAGAAATACTACAACTAACATGAAACAAAAGGAAAGTAATGTACTTTCTACCAGTTTTTCATCCATTCCCTGCCACCACCAAGAGCAGCACCAGCGCTAAGCTTCAACACATTACATTGCTCTATGCAAAGCCATGGAGCATTCCTCACCTATTGAGAGGGACAACTTTCTATTTTCCTTTATGTATATACAGGAAGATTTGTTAAACAATTTATTGCTGTACAATCATTCACAAGTAGTGTGTTTTGGCTGCTGAATTACTTGTTCACTGAAATGATATACCCAACCATATGATCGCTACACAGTCATGAACCACTGCAACTAAGAAGACACTTGGAAGAACTAGTGTGAAGGTATAAATATTGGCCATGATGCAGAAATTTTGATGTAGACATTATTAAGGTGATTTACTTAAACAAGGAGCTTACTGGCACTATCTGAGACAGGTGTGTGGGGAGGGTGCGCAGACATGCATGGCAAGGCCTACGAGGGATGGGTGGGCGTCAGTCACCAAAAGGAGAGCTTTGGGAAGATTTTGGGCTTGACAAATGTGATGGAATGTAACTGCAATTTAATTATGCCATGTTTCTTTGATTAAAAAAAAATCAGTTATTCTATGTGACATATATACAGGCAAATCAAAACAATAGTGTAATGAGGTATATCAACAATGTATATAATTATTGCTATCTTATGTTGAGAGAAATTTCTGCATTTTTGTTGCTAAAGAAATCCATATTAAAATTTAACAGTTAATATGACATAAGAGCTTAGGTGTGTTATTTCATGTGATAATTAATTTCAAGGACTTTATGCACATCCGGCATTGTGCAATAAAGAGAACAAGAATGTATCAGAACTTGATTGATCTTATAAGAATTAATGTTACTTAGCAAGTAGATATTATCATTCCATTAGGCAAACGGGTTCAATAGGAAATCTGATCACACCCAAGATACACTTAGTAGATGCCACAAGACACATACAAGCAACACAGCCAATGTCACGGCCAACACAACAAAAATGCATCACAACATACAAAGAGAACAAACTGGGACTGAGTGAGTTACAAGACATCTCCATTAGTGTGTTTGTGTTTGCTGGACATGGGGAGACAACAAGTAACACTGTCAGGTCACACAAGAGATACGTGACATCAATCAAGCCCAAAGTCCTACTACAACGTGAACTAAGCCTCATCGGCACTACTTAAGGGTCTCCCGCAGGCAAGCTGTCAATACATACCAATGCACTCCTATCGGCTTCTGTGAGCGAACCTGCTGAAACTGAGAGACCAAAACCAAAGTCAAATACACGGATCCTCCACAAAGAGTCCTCCTCCTACCAGTGTACCTCAGTGTGGCTACATTCCTGTGCTCCACATTCACAACCCAGAGTGGGCAAGGAGGAGAGTGAAGAGGGAAAGATAGTCTATGGTAGTGTGTGTGTGTGTGTGTGTGTGAGAGAAGAGAGTGGGAGGTGTGTGGGTTAAGGGATGGAAACATTGAAATCAAGAGAGAAATGGTACGGCTATACAGAGGTTTTCTGTGCAACCTTGTTAAGTGAAAAAGGATCCAGGAAACTTTAGGGTTGTGACTAAACTGTACCATTATAATTTTATCAAATAGCCAGGCTTAAATACTAAATCTTAACCATAATTAAAAAAATGCACTGTGTTTTGAGTATTGAAAAGTAGAATTAAAAAAAAAGTGAATTATCTGACAGTGATTAAAACAACTGCAAACCTTTAAACTAGATCTCAAACTCTAAAAGAACTGAAGGTACAGTAAATGTGGATGGTAAAACTGCCTGACTGCATGCATGAAAATGTTAATTTATATGAACCAATAAGAAACCTCAGTGACTGAAATTAAATTTTTGCACATGACCAGGTACACCTTCTTTAAGCTTCTGATGACAGTTAACACTTTGTTTTGAGGTCTTTACTGTCCCCGGTGTGTACTGCCTCAGCCGGTCCTCAGTGAGGCCTGAACAGCATCTATGAGGCACTGAAGCACAGACTGTTAGTTAGCGGGGTGTCAGGGCCAAAGGCTCGGTTCAGCAACACGCGCAATACACACGCACACACACACACTTGCTAAGGAAGCTGTGTATGCAGGAGACACTATTGCAAAGTCAGCATTAAAGGATAAAAGCAAAAATGCTTATGAAGGAGTCAAACTCAAAAGCTAGTAAACTGAACATCTCACACAGAAAAAAATACTCACTTATACGGGAAAACTACAAAACTTTACTCTAAATAAATGAATAAATAAATAAACAAATAAATAAAAACAAATATATAATTTCTATTATGAATGTTCCTTTAATCCAAATAATTTTAACATTAAAACTTTGTGTCATTTTCAGGTTATGAACTCTCCCTGGACCCATTAGTGAAGGAGTGCTGCACTCTGTCACTTGTTGAGTAGTTTGCAACAAAGCTTAACATCCTTTATTTGACCACTGGGACTAAGACCAGCACACAGCCCCGGCACCTAGAGTGGGCCTCATGAGGGAAGGTGCAGGAGGGGACACTCACCGTCGGAGCGAGCGCTGCTGAACTCAGTGCTCTGCGTCTTCTCCCCGAGGCCGGAGAAACTGTAGTCTCCCTGGAGGGACAGAGACTTTATGAATAAAAGAAATTAGCATTGGGTATTGGGGAATTCTAAATAAGACTCCTCTACAGTTGACCAAGAGAGTCAAAAAGTGCTGTGGCTAAACAAGACTCTTATGGGCACCTGGAAGCTCCACACTTCCCTCAGGCTCAGTGTGTGCAGACACGGCTCAGGCACGGCTCAGGTGTGGTCATGACAGAAGGCCATCAAAAGAGAGTGGGGCAGTGATGGGGGTCATTGTGCTACCATCTTAAGGCTCAGTTAAAAGACAAACTTGGCAGTGGTAAAATTTAGAAGTCTGGGAAAACAAGTTCTTAAAATTGTTTTAAGCAGGTTTAGGTTAAATTGAACTGCAAAATATGGATTGTTAGTTCTTAGGGATTCTGTGAAAAATGCAAAAAACAAACAAACAGTATTTGAATAATAAAGAAAGAGAAGCATAAATAGCAGAGATAAGCACCAATCAAAAGCAAGAATAAATGCAAAATGGAGAAGCTTTTACAATTGCAAACATTTAAAGTTACAAAAAAGTTTTCAGTTATCAAATTGGCAATCAAGAAAGTTAATGACAAACTGTAATCCAAGTTTCTGTAAATTAGTCAGCAGTATCAAATAAAATCATGTTACATCAAACTTCAGTGGTAACACTGTGACAGCTTGAAACAACAGCAGCACGTAACAACGTCACAGAAGCAGCGTTGAAGCAAGAACTTACATGAAGTGCAGAATAGGATCCAAGGCCCTGGCGGTAGAAGGTGTTGCGCGGTGAAAAACCGTAGCCCGGCTTTGGAGGCTGCCTGAGGGAGCTGACGACTGAGGGCCACGGGGGCAGGACAGGTCAGTACATAAACTCCCACCGGCCACAGTCATGGAGGACTGGTCGTGCTCACAGCGGCTACAGTGCTGGTGGGCCGCTTTGTTGCTGTGGCCAGTTCTACCTCTCTCTCACGTCTTAATAATTATTACAAGTGTTACTGTTTTGTTCAGGTGTCGAGGGGATGCTTTGGGAAAATATGAAATTTACATTCACGTATTCATTAATGATCTCAATTTTTGGCATTACTGAGAGAAGGCTTATCAGAAAAGTTAGCCATTTACATAGTATAAAAAGCATGGGACAAATTTTCATTGGAATATTTATGAAAAACAGAGGGTGCCATTTATCACTTCAATCAGCTGATAATTTACAGCTTAGTGTGGCATGAATAGAAATGCCGTGAAACTTTTCTGTCATTTTAGTTGATGGAAATTTTGAGGTAATCTCCTGAGTAAAATTTTATTATATCCTGAATGGAAATATTGAAGTAACACATCAAATCCTTTAAAAATAAGCAACATCTTTTTGATAAGTATTAGTGTGTGATGAGACGGGCACCACCAGCACGGCACAACACCCACTGGAGCCACAGACCAATCTTCGCATAACTGCCTTACAGAACAGCGGAAAGAAGAGTACGGAGGAGCCTACAGTCTTACGCTACGCTCACTCACCATCATTCCAGCAGAACCACCGTTACGTCCGGCCGCGGGGAGAGTGGAGGACTTGAGTCCGTACCCAGGCTTAGGCTCTCCACGGAGGGCTGATACAACTATGGGGTAGGAGCAGGTGGGGGGAAGAGGAAAAGGAGGAAGATTGGGGGCAGGTGTGAGGGTTAGGATGGATAATGGTGGTGGTGGTACATTTAAGGGAAGGACAGGAAGATACAGAGATTAATAAATTAGGAAGAAAAGTTAATAAAGTGTATCGAGAAAATTATTGATCAAAGCGAAGGATAAAATGAGGAAGACAAAGGATGAAAGAAAAGTGTTTAAAGAAAAGATAGAGCATAGGAGGAGGGCAGAGAGAGATGTAGTGTCAGAAATCAGATAAAGAAAAGTGAGAAAAGGCATGAAGGAAGGAACAGTGGGAGACCGAAAGTAGGATATTGCCATCACGTATTACAATGAGATGTTAGTTTCCACCAGTCATGTCGGTCAAGGGTCACCAAATTCAATAGTGGAAAAAAAAAAAAAAATAAATAAATAAATAAATAAAATAAAATAAATAATCACAAACACCAGGATACAGATCAAAGGCGAGGGTAATCAGGGTTCACAATCAAGCCAGGTCATTGGGGTAGTCAGTTCATGGTCAGGAGTAAGCAATGAATGAGTAGTTACAAGTCACAAGACCATCCCAGTGTAAGGTAATTTTAAGGACCCATACACCCAAGGGAGTCAACCACCACCACCACCACAGATTGTCATGTCCACCACAGCACCGTGTTTGAGGGGCAGGCACCAGAGGGAGAAAGAAAAGACGGAGAGGGTGAAGAAAAATGACCACAGAAGAAAAATGGAGACAGTCAGTGAGGGAGATCAGCACGGAGGAGGTGAAGGGGAAGGGTGTGGAGAGCGCAAGTCAGCAAGGATATAGTGTGATTAAAGGGGAGTGGGAGGGAGAGAACACAAAATATTAAGGTCAGTAAGGAAAATGCACACATGCAACCAAAGACAAATAAAAAAATAAGAATACAAATAAAGAAATTAATATATGATCAATAACGACAAGCAAGCATACATCTCCTAGGTTCAGTAAGGACAGTTAACATATACCTCCCTCGGATTAGGAAAGACTGTACGCAAACGGCATCCTAGGATCTGTTTAGACAAGCATTCACACGCCTCCTACGACCGGTGAGAACAGGTACACTAACACATTCCTCTGTTAAGTAGACAGGTATACCCCGCCCCCCCACCCCACCCCTTATGACCAGACCCACAGAACAGGAGGAGACTCTGAGCGGCTTCGTCACAGGTGCCGTCTTGTTACCAATAAGAGCTACGCAACATTCAAATTGATGCCAATACATGCGTTTTTAGTGTTACAAGCACTTCTTTGATACCCTGATGATACCCAGAGCACCCAAAACATGCTACAGTATCAGTGTCAATTTGAATTTTGTGCAACCCTGAGATGAAGCTGGTCAAATTTTCCTGCTCTATGGTTCTGTCTTTGAGCAATAGACAGGATTCGACACACCTTTCTAGGACCATTGCATACAGGCACAAGTACACACCTGGGTTGGTCAGGTACACAGGCATATTTACAAACACCTAAAAATCTAGACTATACAATGTCTATTTAATGTAAAACCAGTGTGAACTATTAGGGATCACATCTAAAAACTATCCAAAAGCGTCATTGGGGAAAATGCAGAGTAAAAATTTAATTAAGTCCAATCTATATCTGCTGATGGCTTTAAACTATGTCAGCTGAATTTTTATAATGAAACCATGAGTCAACAGCAATACCCATGAACTTCAATCCCTTTTCAAAAATGGCTTTCTAATTGCAATATATAAAAGAATTGTCTCCCATTCTTAATCTAAGGATGATGTAATATTTAAAGTGTGTATCTCATGAGCTTTGAAAACTTGTCATATTGAGGAATACTAGAGTTTGGCTTTCTCTTGGTTTCTAGTTTATAAGATTACTAATTATTTCACCATGCTGAGTTTAGCTCTAATCCTTATTATCATTTTCAGTTTGTCTAGTTCTGCCTGGGTACTCACATCCATCATGCCCGGCATACTATCTCTACTACAACCTCATTTCCTTACTCTCACACACACACATTACCACTGTCATTTCACACCAAAACCTTCATGTCATTCCCTTCACTTCCTCAGTCTCTACACACACATCCATCCCATGTTGCTATGACAGAATTTTGTGTATATATAATGAATCCTGAGAGGCCTTAACAGGGCAGACATGCATTCTGATTAAAAAAACAACACTTATCGTCAATGCTAAAAAAAAGTACCATGTATTTATGAGCTTCATGACTGCATGAGAACTCAAATAATCACAGGATTAGCAAACAGAGAGATTACTAATAAAACGCTGGCAAAAACTAAGCAAGGTCATTTTAGCAGCCAAAACGGAGCACTCATTTGTTATTGGGCCAAAAAAAGGACATCACAATTGGTAACACTAACATAGGGACCAACATAAGAGAAAACACCTCAGAGGAAACAGTCACTAAAACTAATCTCTCATGCAAACTAATAAAAGACAGCAATATGCCATTCTGTTCAGAAAGTTCAAAATCATTCCAAAACAGGAATTCCAGCAGGCTGATCTTCAAAACCTGGAAACATATCTGCTGCATTTTCACCATCAAGTTGACCTTTTACCCACAAAAGCCAGAGAACGAGGACTTTGAGAATCACTAATACTATAACTTGTACTATTGACATTGAACCTAAAACTATGAGAAAACCCAACATGCAACCAAATGAACTGACCATTGACAAAGGAAATCAACTTTAAGATCTACTACCCAGTGACCACTTCAGAAACTTCATTTTTGGGGAAGGCACATCCCAACTTGACAGTGACAGTTCCTCTTAGTCTACAGTTAATGTTGTGTTATATTAGATCACAGCAACCTGGGTGTAAGGGAAGGGGGGTGGGGGGAGAGGAGGGCCGAGGGACCATCCAACATTCAGCACAAGACTGACTTAGATGTTCACACGATACAGACCTGACCGCTGCTGCTGACTATTGCCTTAGGCCATTACTGACTACTGACTTGCTCAATGGAAAGTCAGTCAAAACCAAAAGCCCTGAGCAAAGCAACTTGGCAGAAAATGTCACTCAAATGCTTAAACTATTGCTCCTTCACTCTTAACACTACACATCTTAAAAACTAGGATAAGCTCGCTAACCTTAAGTGTGAGGCTTTCATACTTCATTGACCATACAAAATACTAAATGGTTCAAAGACTAATATTCACAAACAAGCCTGCATTGATCAGAAAAAAACATTCAAAGGAAATCAACATTTTGGTATGAACCACTGCATAGGTAAATAAATATTCCCATAGTAAAAACAAGTGTTCCATGTCCCCTTAATGCTAACAGTAAGAAACATGAGCCATTACCACAACGGAACGCTTTATGGGGATATGTGAAAGGCTTTACGCTGCTGTTAAATTAAGCTCCTTTAAACTCCGCAAGTCAGTGATGTAACAAGAAGGAAGAGAGTCCTGGAAGGGTCTAGGGTCGGTATTAAGACACTTTCGCTTCTCACATCAGCTATTTTTAAAGGTCAAAGAGGGGGTCAATCGGGTTCTAATGAGTGTTTCTTCAGGTTCACGGTACAGAGGAAGGGTCACACTACCACCAGGGTCATGAAACTACTCCTGGAAATCCCCACAGCTCCTACGAAAGCCTTGTCAAATAGGTGTTCTTGGGCAATGAAATGTCTTATAATACAGGTTCTAATGAGTGTTTCTTCAGGTTCATGGTACAGAAGAAGGGTCACACTACCACCAGGGTCATAAAACTACTCCTGGAAATGCCCACAGCTCCTATGAAAGCCTTGTCAAATAGGTGTTCTTGGGCGGCGAAATGTCTCATAATACGGGTTCTAATGAGTGTTTCTTCAGGTTCATGGTACAGAGGAAGGGTCACACTACCACCAGGGTCATAAAACTACTCCTGGAAATGCCCACAACTCCTATGAAAGCCTTGTCAAATAGGTGTTCTTGGGCAGCGAAATGTCTTATAATACGGGTTTTAATGAGTGTTTCTTCAGGTTCATGGTACAGAAGAAGGGTCACACTACCACCAGGGTCATAAAACTACTCCTGGAAATCCCCACAGCTCCTACGAAAGCCTTGTCAAATAGGTGTTCTTGGGCGTGAAAAATGTCTCATATGAGGTTTCTAATAGGTGTGTCTCTTCAGGTCATGTACAGAAAAGAAGGGTCTACCACCCACCAGGGTCAAATGAGCTCCTGAAAGCCTTGTCAAATAGGTGTTCTTGGGCAGCGAAATGTCTTATAATACGACCCTAGAAGCCAACCAATTAATTATTCTAGACTTTTGGCCTCTTGGTTTGCAGAGTAATAACACCAATGCGTTAGTTCACAGCGGAATATTTATCATTACACAAACTTATCAGCAGGGACAACTTTCTTTGTGATACACTTGACTAATTTGTGCCTAAATCTGCTGCTTATGGTAAAACTTGATTCAAATAGAATAATATTTCAGAGCAAAAAGCTTGGCAATCTGAGTTGGAATATTGGAAACAAGTTAGTTTTTGTGATAATGGCTCACAAAAAGGCACAATATTTATGGAACCGTCATGTGATAAATGGCCCGGCACCATGAACCGCCCAGACACACAGGTCAGGAGACTTACCGTTATAGGAAGGGATGGTGGCCGAGGACCTGCCAGTGGAGCACCGGTAGGAAGAGCCTCTGTCGAACTCATCCTCCTCGGGTCCCCACGGGCGGCTGTGGTCGGTCATCCGGGAAGGTGCTGGTGGGATGGATGAAAGAGAGTGAGGGACAAATAATGTACAGCAAGAGCCTCATATGACTAAGCAACTATGAGCAATCCTTTTTGTTAAATCATGAAATCACAAAATGCAATTATATACGGAATGCAGTAAATATTTTTTTCATGTATTGTGATAAAAGGCAAGCCCTGTACTACCATATTCTTGTATTCACCGCTTGCATTATCTTTGTGGGAAGAGATACTTACAGGCATTTAGAGATGACCCGAAGCGTAGTTTGTAACCGGGCTCGCGGTCGGCAGCCGGGGTTCGTGAGGCATTGCGAGGGTCCAGGTGAGTGGCCTTCCAAGCGCGAATCTTCTCCCTTTCCTTCACTTGTTGAAGGAACACTTTACCAATGCCTGTTGCAATCTTGCTTAGCTCGACTTCTTCCCTCTGCAATGGTGAGCAACTTTAAAACATGCCATTCTGATGATTAGTGGCACTAGGAGCATGCTGAGAGGTTCAAATATTAAGTTGCCACAAGGACACAAGGACAAGGTCACACATTTGTAGGATTATACTCATTCACAGGAATTGATTGACAGCTTTAAAAGAATGGGGCAGTGATGCTTATTATCTCACTTTTAAATGGATTGTCACTTATTTGTGGGTGAAGCACGGATAAATCTACAACACGGATACTCACCTTTAGTTTAGGATCTTCAACCAGACTTTCATCCTCCTGTTCGGTTCCCTCGTCTGTTTCGTCGATGCTGACGGCCTTGTTGCTGCCAGACCATCTCCGCCGCCGCTCTGAAACATCTGCCCATGAGGCCAGGGCCACACCCAGGAAGAGGGTTAGTCCAACACAAGAAGGCTCACTCACACCCTCATGAGGCAGGAGAGGTGATGACTGGGGTCTAGGGTCTAAGCAAGGCTACTAACAAGTGTTCCACCACCACTCAGAGCTACCAATTCTGTGACTTGCATAAAGTTAAGCCATTATGTACATCCAACATTTCTAGAGTATGTACACATTCTTGTAAGAGATTTTCTATCTAAACAGTAACTTTACAAATATTTCTGATATCGAACAGAAAGAAAACATGCAAATACATCAAAGGATGGTGATGGCTTTTTCCAAGCAACGTAAATGAAGGAGACTTTCTAAACAAACATCAACGTTACTTTGCAAACAGGACTAAACACAAATGCAGGGACTTTACAAAAGAAAAATCTTATTCACAATTCAACTGAACGTGTAACCTTAAGGAAGGCTATGAAGGATATCACTAACTTCTTTCAGTAATGAGACAACATTTCCTTGGTCATGCAACACAGGACACAACTTCAGTACTGATGGTGACACTTTATGCAAAAACTTCATATGCTTTTATGCTGGTAATTATAACAATTGATACAATACAAGGGCTTGAATTGAGCTTTAAAATTCCATCAATGTCCAAGGCTCTCCTGAGTGGTGTGGAGAGGACGACTTGTCAGGGGTAAAACATCAACCATCAACCACCTGTTCTGAGTCTTTGTCACCAGCAGCTGTTACGGACTTGGTTCAACAAAACATCAAGGTTCTTAGAAGATGGTACATTATCATTATTGCAATCATCATCATTAGCGACTGCTTCCAACAGAGGTGTGACAATTTTAACGAATGTTCTAGACAAAAAAATTGAGAGTTTGGTGTAAAACCCGAGTGTCCGGTATCACCAAAGCTACATCCCAGTTTATTGTCTCTTGCGATATGTAATGAAACAGACATGTACACTTAACCCCATACATGCGATTACCAGCCTTATAAGACATTCAAATTGATGGTTGATGAGTTGACGTGAGTAAGGGTACAAAGCCACCAGGCCGGGGAGCCACAGCTAGATATTCAAGAACCAGATTGGCTATGGTTGAAAAATTGCAGATGTATTTCCAAAACAAGAAATATTTTAAATTACTAAATAAACTAAAAAGAAGACCACAAGCTCCTACAGTAAAAGGTAAAACCCGCTCTATATACTAAAAAAAATCCACCAGGTAAAGGGGAATGAACACGCTTGCAAGGGAGACCGTGGAATAAATGTGATTCGCACCCGAGGGAAACACTCTGGCTGCAGCACGAGGCTCTCAAGTGTGAGGCAACAGAAAAAGAAGCAAGTCTCCTCCACCCCTCACACCAAATACCAATAACAAATCCATAAAATAATAATGCTGCTGTGCGCTTATGGGTAGTTTTTAGGTAATTTGAGTCACTTGACCTGGTATTTGGTGTTTATGCAAGTATTTTCGAGGAAGAACTCACTTTTTTACCCAGAAACTTTGCGGCATGAAACACTATGGCCGAGGGAGACTCAGTTATTGCTGGAGACACCAAAGCAAGGGGGATTATGGCGTGCACAGTGGTTAACTTTAAGCTGCTGGGGGTGAGGGGAGCCCTCACCACGCATGAGAGGCAAACAGGATCAATGTCTCTCTCTCTCACTCTCACACAGACAGACTTGGGACAAAAAACCATAGGGGCCCTTAAGAAAACTATCCCAGTAACATTCATTACCGTTGGTTTCGCAGCAGAATAAGAACAAATTAGGTACAAGTTCACCTGATGCTAAAAGTAGAGGTGAAATGTCAGTGCCTTAACCATCTTGTTGTTGTGACTTTGTGGCGACATGGGAAACGGGCTACAGAATTTACATATGGTGAGGAAATCATGTTACGTATCATACTCTAACACCTGGAAATTGTATGCAACTGTTAAACCTATTGCAGATAATATACACATAAATGATAGTAAGGTCTAAACCATATTTTATACACTCCAAAGAGTCTGGAATATGATTGAGGCTTAACTTCTGAACCTAATAAACAAACTTGGACACAACTGAAAATGAAAAATATTTGTAAGCCCTTCCCAGCCTAGCACACCAACCAGCTTACCGGGGTCTGTGTAGGGGTAGGGCGGGGCGGGGAAATCATCTCGTTCAATGCGGGAGACATCGCCGGATGGTGGCTTGCGTCCCCCGGGGTAGTGGGACAGGATGATGGGCTCCTCGTTGTTCATGTGCGGGGATTTGGGCCTCGGCGTGTCGGACTGCATCTGGTCCACCAACACCCTCATCCCCAGCCGGCTTGAGGTCTTGGGCAGTGAGAGCTTCCGGGAATCCGCTGATGAAGGGTAAGAGTTGTTATGATGAGTGATAGTTATAATGTTGTGATTCAGCATGTTTGGCTTGGTTTCTGCTGCACTTTTTTTTATAAGTTTACTGAGATCAGGGATGTAGGTGTGTGTTAAAATACCGACACATTCAACCCATCAGACTCACTTGGTGGACGGTGGAAATGTGGCGACTTCGGTGGAGGACGGTCGTATGGGTCCAGTGGGCGCTTGAGGTACCCTTGGGAAGGCTCGGCAGTGAGATATGAGTAGGTGTAGATGCGCGTGATGTCAATGGGGCTCTGAGAGGACTTGTACTCCCTCAGGATCAAGCCCGGTGAGCAGGTGCGGTACGGGCCTGAGAACTGCAGGTCAGGAGGGACGTTAGACAGCTTGCACATGTGCTGAGGAGCTATGAATGGCTGACAGGAAAGTTGGGGTGAATCATGAACAGATTTTATATATTGAAAGAGAATTTGTGTTTTGTGGACATCCATACTGTGCTAATGTGCCACACTAAGGAAAGCAATACTAAATTCTGTTGCACAGTGATAAATATACATAATAATTATAACAAAAGCTTCTTATTCTTGAGATAAAAATGGATACTTTGAGGGAGGAAATTTCACAATAAAAGGAGACATAGTAATCCCTTTTGTCGCTGAAGCCATGTTAAAAAAAAAAATTTTTTTTACAAATAAAGAAAACCAACAAAGTGTGAAAAACATAATTAAATACAATGCTTGTGAGTTTTCTTTCTCTAACTTTTGATCTGTTTAATAAAACAAACATTAGAGTTTAAGTAAAAAAATCTATTCTACTTCTAGATGTGTGCAAACAGAAAACACATCCAAGTATTTTGTGGCTCAACACAAAACTGAACACGAGCTGAGTGAGCAACGCACCTTCCGGTTTATGCTGTTATAAGGACTATAGGAGCGGAAGGATCCATTAAGACTTGGCGTGCGGGAGCGGGAAAACTGAAACACACAGTTAAGAACAAAAGAATAAAACATGCAAAACAAAAACAACTAGAAAAATAAATCATGCATAACCAACAACAATCAGACTCGAACTGGTTTTGGGATTTCTGTTCAAAATATAAAAATATGGAAGCAAAATGATGTACGTACACACTATAAAACATGCCTAAACATAACAAAAACTGTAAAAAATGTGTAAGAACATATCTATGGAAATAAAATGAACTACAAACAAATACACACGACATAAAGTAGGTCATCAAATAAAAATGCTGGCTATGCTGGGAGAAAAGATGACAAACGTGAAGACAAATGCTACAAATGCCAATGTTGTGTGGCATTGAAATAAAGATGAACCAAGGATTACAAAGAGTCGTGTACCATGACTCAGTAGTACAAACATCTGATGAGGTGTGGCGTGTGTTTAGAGTAAAGGAAGGAGAGCTAGTTGTTGATGATGGCGTGGTGTGTGATGACACGGACAACACAGGTGTGTGGCGAGGTGTTAGTGGCCGTGCTGTAGTACTTTGCTTTATTTTGAATCACTCTTGTACAACTCCTTAAGATCTTACTATTACTGTTTCTAAGATATGGGAAACTCACTGATTATATGAAAGCTTTGGAACTATTTCCCTTCAGTTCAAAGGACTTATGTTGCTTACCAAGCAGACAGAGAATAAGTGTACTTGAACAATAACAATGAAAGCATCATGTAAAAAATGCTACATCATGTCTAGGCATATCTACTGAACTCCACAGATGGTCGGCTACAACAGGAGTGTAGAAATCTACCTTTTAACAAGCAGGAAACCAATGGTCTTTAATTGTATCTAAATAAAAAAATGTTTTAAAAGGCTTGGAATACATCAAATAAATAAAAAGTGTAATGGTAACATTACATACATTTTTTTATCTTAAAACAAAAATATTGATGCTCCTACTAAAGTTTTGCAAAGGGCCAAGAACTACTGTAACACTGAGTTCTAATAAAAAAATTAAAGCATAACTACAGTGAAAGTATTTCCATCATAAATATGAAAATGTCCATGCTGGCCGTGTCCACCAGTAACCAGCTTGTTATCATAATGGCCTATGCCAGGTCTGTTCAAAGCTGACTATTGGCTCTCACAACCACTGCACAAGCCACTCTGTACAACCAGACTGGTTAGTTGGACGTTCTCAACGCTAGTTAGTCAAAAGGCACTGGAAAACAAGTTAGTATAGTGGTCTTATGCACCCTCTGAGGCATACCCTTCGCCATCGGCCTGATGATTCTACAGTTTCGATAAACTGTCAAAATGGGAACAATGTTAATGAGTCTGTCGGATAAATCTGTGAACATGTATATCATTACAGTACCTGACTTACAAGTAATATTATTGACTTTACTAAGTTCTGTAACACACTTGAATTCCTTAACAGTGATGTAAAAAAATGAATCAAATGATATTTTTTTACAACAGCTGGTATTCAGGAGGATAAGGAGAACAAAGATGAAGATAAAGAGCATAAAGATTATATATATATATTCAATGGTATCTCAAGGTTATCACACAAACCTTTATGATCTAGTGATGGAAATATACCAAGTAACAAGTGAACCCATGCAACATTCTTATATTAATAATTCAATATGTATGAAAAGTAAACTAAATGACACATCATAGTCTATGGCTGTCACCTCTCTAACATGGATAACTTATAAATTTCTGAAGGAGGTTGGGGGATGACAGAAGGTTTGGGAGGATACACTGGCAAGGTGGGGCGGGTTTGACGGTGGTGTTTGCCGTGGAAAGACTGCTTTTACACAAGATCAAGTGAAACCCAAAGAGTGCCATGGTGCATCTCTTATCAGGCAGCTTGAAATACCACAGTCTATGCCAATTGATGATCTATGACTAAACAATTATAGACCGTGATCAATTTTTGCCTATTGTTTTTGTGCTATGTCTAATAAACTAATAACAAAAATAGAAAAACGACGAGACGCGGATGAGGCCAGAGATTGCCACATTTAGGTCACGGACATAATGAAACAGTTTGGGGAATGCTATGTACATGGTGGACTTGCTATACTATCTCCTCTTCTTAACATAGCCCTAAGTGGCCCAGACTCACCCCGGTTCCTCCGCCACCCACCTGTGTTTCTGATGCAGTGGAACTCATGCCATCAAAGTCTCGCTCCCTCTCGGGCTTCTGGTCTCCGTTGACGTGGTGGCCGTTGGAGAGTGAGCCATTCAGGACTGTGCCGTTTTCAGTGGGTCCTGGGCCACAGCGAGGGTGCCAAATGGCTGTACCTGTAATGGGAAGGTCGAGTTTAGTTTTGTATTAGATAGACGTTGAGGCAAATAACCCATATTAGCAAACTACAGCATGCTTATTTGCTCTTTTTATTAACTTTATTCACTTGAAAATTATTGGGGTACATTTTTTGGGGGTTAGTCAATATAAAAATAACTTTGATGAGAAATAAGACCCATCAACCCATTCTGCCAATCTACCTCAGTATTCAGTTAAAAATATTAAGGTAGGTATAAACATTTTTTTTTTGTTAGTCACTAAAAAAATGACTTTGATGAGAAATAAAATCCATTAACCCATTCTGCAAGTATAAACATTTTTTTTTTGTTAGTCACTAAAAAAATGACTTTGATGAGAAATAAAACCCATCAACCTATTCAGCCGATCACCTTAGTAAAATTATTCAGTTAAAAATTACTAGGGTAGGTATACTTTTTTTTGTCAGTCATTATAAAAAATACTGTTTGATATGCAACACACAGATATAATGATCCCGATAATTATAGTACTTCTCTTATATATCAACAAAATCCACAAGGCATTCATACATAATTCTTTCATGTCGTGGTTTCAGTGATAACCCTGAGGGGGGGGCACATACAAAACCAGCTCACTGTAAGGCATTCTCAGCACATATTCCTACAACCAAAATCTAAGTGAAGGTTGTTATCTTGCCTACAACCAGGGCTGTGGAGTCGGATACAAAAAAATTGACCCCGACTCCAGGAAATTTTAAGATTGCAACTCAGATTCCGACTACTCCATCGACTTCGACTCCCTTGTCTACAACTCCCCCTGTAGCTCCTGCCCCCCGCTGCCATGGCTTACCCTGCAGGTACATCTCCTCCCCGTCGCCGAAGGGGTCGCCACACTTGGTGCAGCGGGCGCAGGTCGGGTGGAAGTGGTGGTTGTCGCCGGCCTGCAGCACCTTCCCGCTGATGAACCGGTTGCAGTAGGCACATTTTACCCCAAATTGGGCCTGGTAGTCCTTCTCGCAGTAGGGGAGACCGTCCCTGGGGAAACAATGGCAGCTGGAGTCAAGCAGGAAGGCAGAGGACACTTATAGCATTCCGATGTGTGAATGGATTTGTACCTTGCGGGAGATTATGTAAGTGTGATTATGTTAGGAGAGGTTGAGAACATGAACGGGCCGGGGAGACTAGGTAAAAAGGGACTGGCAAATGGTGGGAATGTAAAAAATAAAAGATGAAAGAGATAGTTAAGACACACATAGGCCTACAGTCTCTATTTCCAAACTGATAACACATGTAGCCTACTGCTTAACCCCCTGACTGCGGATTTCCAACAAGAAGACCACCAATTTAAAGGACCGGAACAAAAAGTAGCTGCTGAAATTTAATGAAGATAAATGTAAAGTCCTGCACCTTGGGAGGGAATATCCAGCACACCAATACCACATGGGAAACACTCCACTATCCACCACAGAGGCAGAGAAAGACCTGGGACTATATGTTACCAGGATACCAGTGAAGGGATATCCAGCACATCAATACCACATGGGAAACACTCCACTATCCACCACAGAGAAAGAGAAAGACCTGGGACTATATGTTACCAGGCTACCAGTAAAGGCCAAATCCGTGCCAATCGCAGCAGACGGGTTAAATACCAGTCTCGTTCATAAATTTCCTGTAGGTGTTTAATAATTTGAAATCAACACCCTCAAAATAACCTAAATTAAAATCCTCTTCTCAAAATCCCACCACCTTCCCCGGCACACAAAGGGAAGGCATTGCAGGCTGGCTTACTTTCCCATGTATTCCCCGTGCAGGACGGTGCTGCAAATGGCACACTTGAAGCACCAGATGTGCCACTGCTGGTCCAGGGCGATGAGTGCCTGGCCCTCCACCAGCTCCTCCTTGCACCCGGCACATTCTGGAAGCAAAAAGAAACGAGGAAAACTTAAAAGTATGCAATATAATGATGATGGACTGCCTGCACCTGCCTAGAAGTTAAGCATGGGCAAAATACTGAGATAGAACTATTATATAATGTGAGTGCCTGAAATGCTTTAATGATTCACGGCTCTGACCAGCATTGACTTTGAGGATGACGGACTTCAGACACTGTTCATGACTTCCTATGCCTTATGGCTGGAATGAGATGACCTAAATACCAACAACCTTGACGTAATTATAAAAAAAAATACAGTAACATAGCTAACTTCCTCGAAAATGAAGGTACAAAAAATCACACAGCTGCTCAAATCTAGCATAATTAAACTCCATGGAGGGGAAAAAAAGCGTAAACACCTGTCTTCTTTACGCAAATTACAGAATGGAGATGAAATAAATAAAAAGAGCAATGTTGGCTTAGAAGGATAAAAAGCGCAAGGCGACATCTGGGTGAGGCTGAGAGCGAGCGGCGCAGAGGAAGCGAAGGGAAGCAGCCCCGGGTGTTGCTTGGTGGCGAGGCACGTGACGGCCCAGGCACCACGGGGGACAGGCAGCGGCAGGGGTGGGAGGGGGGGGGGGTGACAGCACGTGGCGGTGGTGGTGATGGGGTGGTGGTGATGGTTGATGGTGGTGGTGATGGTTGACGGTGGTGGTGATGGTTGATGATGGTGGTGATGGTGGTGGTGGTGGTGGTGGTGATGATGGTGGTGGTGATGGTTGATGGTGATGATGGTGGTGATGGGTGGTGGTGATGGTGGTGGTGGTTGATGGTGGTGGTGGTGGTGATGATGGTGGTGGTGGTGGTGGTGATGATGATGGAGGTGGTGATGGTTGATGGTGGTGGTGGTTGATGGTGATGATGATGGTGGTGCACTGAGCCTATATATAGTTAAGCTGAAGCAGTTTCCATGTGGGTTTAGTTGAAACATAAGCGATACTTGACATTAATTTAGGAGTGTTTTAAAGTTTAGTTAATATAAGAAAACATGACACAAATTAACGGGTAAATACTTAAATAACGACCCCTGCAAACTCAACCATATATAAACTCATCACATTATTAAGCACACAATGCTGACGACTATTATGACCACTAGAATGCGTAAATAAAAATAACAGAGAAGCATATTTCCTAATTAAAATAAACCTACTGCAAACTGAAGTATATATTAATTAATCATAGGGAACGCTAATAGACATATTATACTGATGACTGGGCAGCGGAATATGCGTAAATAAAATAAAAAAATGGAGAAGCATCTATAATAATAATAGGCTACTTAAGATGACGCTGGGAAGCTTTTTCCAGCAATGAATAGTAAGAAGCACAGAGGCACCAGCAGCATGTGAAAGGAGGCGGCCGTGAGCTCTGGTAAGATGCTTTTTGTAGTGTAATGAAAGGCGAGGTGAAGGAGAGGTTTGCCCTGCCTCTTAAGACGACATTACTTAAGATTTTAAATACGTGTTGATAAGTTAGGCAAGTAAGCTGTGACTGGCAGGTTGAGAAAGCCGATTAAGTGAGTGTGTGTGTGTGTGTGTGTGTGTGTGTGTTAAGAGATTACTCAAGATGGTTATGATACGACATTGATGATGGAGTGATGCTGGATTTAAGTTATGATTGATGTGCTATTCTTTATAATGTACTAATTGTTTCGTATACTGCTTGCTAAATACATGTTACGTGCTTTTGTATCGTGTCGGTTTAATATACGAGCATAAACACTATTCTTGGGTCTATAATATATGTAAATACAGTAGGATCAATATATTTTAGAGTACGAACGAGTAATTCATAAGAGCTTCTAACAAAAAATCACCACAACGGTTCGCAAACATCCTATCTAACACACAAAAGTCCCGTTCCAACATTTACCTAAACACAGCGTGAACCTTATGATCAACTTCTTGGAGCCGTTTCTTCGCCGCCTGCAGAACTTCCTCAACGAAACTCTAACTTGGGTGTTAATGCTTACGTCCCCCGCCCCCGCCCCCGCCACGCAGCCCTTCGCGTTGGCTTCCGGAACACTTTTCTCAGCGCAGTCATCTCCCGCTACCTCATCTTTATCAACTTGCGCTGACTTGAAGGTGACGGGCAATGTAACGTATCCATCATAGCTGCCGAGCTTCATGAGATCGACTAAGGAATAGGACTCGGGGGACTGCGGGGCGGGGGGGTCGACAGCGAGGAGGATGGAAGACTGCTGACTCGGGGCTTCCGGGATGATGGATCTGTGGGAGCTGGGCGGCCCGCTACACCCGCCCGCTGAAAAGGACTCTGGAGGCGGGGAGGGAGTCGGTGTATCATTCCGCGGGGACTCGCAGACTGGGACCGTTATATTGGGCGACGTGTGGCCTGGGCAGGGATAACAAGGCGGGGTCGAGGGTGGGCTGGTAAAGCTTGCCTCTCCGTGGTGAGGGTCCAGGTGTGATGGAGCTAACCATTTGACTCCCTCCTCCTCGGCGACTAACGGGGAATCACGCCGCTCTATGGTTTCGTGAGGCGTCAGTTCCTGTGGCTCTGCGCCGTCCGGAAGCGGGTGAGGGCTTATGGAGGCCTCAGGCGTGCTGGGCAAGGAGACGCTGTCGAATTCTGACGCGTCGTCATAATATCCATCAAATGAGTCGCGTGGGATGCAGGGCGACGAGCGGCCTGCGGCAGCGAGCAATTGTTGCGGTCCATTAGGGGTGGCGGGGCGGGGGAGCGGAGAGGCGGGGGAGGAAACGCATTCTGGTGGTTGCATGTGAACTGGGTTGGCGTGTGGAGGTGACGGAGGAGAGGGAGGAGGGGAGAGCGGGAGGAAAGGGGAGGAATACTTCCATCCTCCCTGGCGAGCCGGCACGTCAGGCGGAGAGACGGCGCGCTGGGTGGTTGTTTCGGTGGGAAAAAGAGGCCCAGAGATCATGGCGTCCTGGAAAACTTTGACTGGTTGCTCAACGTCCAGTGTTTCACATCTGTAATGGTGGTGATAAGGCGCCTCTAACGCTGGGAACTCCTTGTGAGGGTCAGCGATATCGTCTCGTAGCCGAGGTGAGGGTGTCTTGAGGGGCGGCGTGTGGCTGAGGCTGTGGGGGAGGCCTTCCACGGGGGCAGATGGCGTTGCCGTTCCATCCGGGGGCTCTCGTGCCGTCAGCTTCAGAGTGGCGTCTCCAGCGTCCTCGTCACCACCACGGGAGGAGTGAAAACATCGGTGAATTTCTGATATTCCGGCCGGGTTACCTTCACATCCGACGGGCGCCACGTCTGGCTTTTCGAGAAAGTGAAAACCCCCCTGAGACTCCACGTCCCGATGGTTCTGAGAGTCTGCTGCCCCAGGAAAGGTCTCTTTGTGGATGGACAGAGGTTGAGTGAGGACGGGCTCCGTCAACTGCTGGGCGCCGCTTTCCTCGGAGGTCAGAGCGCTGGCGCCGCTACAGAGGGCGTTCTGAATCCTCTTGTAAAGCGGAACGCCAGAGCAAAGGGCGTGAGTAAAGCATGAAGCGGGGACGGGCATGCGGTGCTGCAGGGAGGCTAACGAAGGCGTGGCGGGCCCAGGCGTTTCTCTGCACCCTCGGGAGGGACATTTTGTACAACGTTCGTGGTCCTCGCCATAGTACATCCTCGACGGACTCGCGGATTTAGCGATATTCCACAGCTTCCCTAATGAAGCACTCGCGTCCGCGTCCCCAGCTTCTGGGACGCCTCTGCCTGGCCATGCCTGTCTTCTAGCGCCAGGCCGGCGGCTCTCCAACGTTATGGCAATGTCGCTTTCCGGTCGAGGGTGGACTTGATATACGTAACGGCTACAGCCTAAGGGGCCGCCAGTGTCTGGGTGGGCGGCGGGGGGCGGGCCACCTCCGCTGAGCGTCGTCGCACCGGCACCGCGACACGCCCCGCTGGGCAGCACGACATCCTCGGCGCTGGACACGGACGTCCTGCCGCCCGGATGATACAAACGCCCTTCAAACCAGGAAGAGTCACGAGGCGTAGAAAAATCCCAGGCCATCTTGGCGTTCGTTGCGGGAACTCCGTCGCCCCCCGCCTCACGCGGCTGACTCTCCCATACTCCTCTAACGTCTAAGCCACCTTTCTTGCATACATTATGGTGACCATATGTTGCGCGTGTCCCCAACTGCCACCAAACAGCGGACTCCGGCCATCGGTCTCTTCCGCTCCTCCATTCTTCTTCCTCACCTGCCCTGCAGTCACAAATATTTCCCTCGCTGTGCCTGATCTCGTTGGCAGCCCCGTGGTGAAAAGATTGTCGCTGTTGGTGGTGGAAGCAGCGAAGGCAGGGCGGGTGGTGGGCTGGCAGCGCACCCTGTGGGTAGTGGTACGGGCACGGTGATGGAGGGGCCGGGAGGGTGTGGTGATGCACAGAGGGTATTGGTAGAGAGGGTGGGCCATGGATGGGTGCTGGGAGGGTCCATGGGGCCTGATAGTGGGCCTGGTGATTACTGTCCTCCTGCGCCGCCAGCAGAGGGAGGGACGGAAGCCTGGCCCATACTGCCTCGTTGATCGAACCCAGGTCACGATGCACGACCCTTCCGTCTTTGCCACTCCACCTACTCTCCCTCTTCCTCCTCCTCCACTTCCTGGCGCGGTACTTGCCAACACGTGGTTCAAGATCGACATACCCAGCATCGCCGTCTCTGGTCGCTCCCCCGCCAGAGATATTCCAGGGAGAGCTTGTGTAGTGCTTTTGGCTCCGTCCCGAGCACCAGCCAGCGTAGCCAGTGGAGTAACAGTCCAAAGAGTCATTCGTGTACCACATTTGCTCGCCTTCCTCATCGTTCTCGTCAAAGATATCCTCGTAGTCAGTCTCACTCTCGTCGCTTATAGTTTTACAACGCTGCAGGTCTTGGGTTCCTGCCTCCTCGTGGTGAACACACGCAGGGCAGAGTTCACTTCGACAGTCATCATGATGTGCCGCGCCCGCCATGTCCCGCAAGACCGTGCAGGTGGCTTGAGGCGGCTCTGTGTTCTCTTGCAGCGTCAGCCACGGGTCGCTGAATGCGTTCCCGTAAGAAGAAAATTGACAACTTTCACCCTCCGTCGCCCCTGACTGACGGCGGCGGCGGCGTGGCGGCGGAGGTGAGGGCGAGTGGTCGTGGTGCCGTTGGGAGGCAGCGGAGGACGCGTGCTGACCCTGACTCTGTATGTTCACTGGACTGTCACGTGACAAGTCTTCGAGTCTTCGACACAGATCTCGCCACCGGCTCAGGTACTCTTCTCTCTTTTCTTCCTTTCTGTCCTCTTCGTCCTCGTCCTCGTCGCCTGAGCTGATAATGTTTCTTTCGTGTGCCCTTGATAGTGTCTCGCGGTCTCGTCCACGCCGCCCACCCTCACGCCAGGCCTCTGCCACTGACCGCGTCCCGCTCAGCCTGAACCACCGCCTGTTGTCCTCACCTTCTCCGTCCAGCCAATCACGCGTGTGTCGGAGCTTTCCAAACAATCCTTCTCCCTCTCCCGCTATTCCTCCTTTTACTCTCTTATCCGCCTCTCTTCCTCCCGTCTTACGCTTATCTCCCTCCACCAGACATCCAAGGCAGCTCAGCGATGAATGGTGGTGATGGTGGTGGTGGTCTGATCCTCCTTCGCCTGACTCCTTCTTTGCTGACGTTTCTTCTGAGGGGTGCGAGGCTGCTGAGTCATCGGGAGCCATCAGGGGGTAAGGGCTGCTGCGGATGGTGCTTGAGTCTCCTATCGCGACCTCCTCCTCCTCCTCCTCCTCCTTCTCGTCCTCGTTGGAAATCGAATCAACGGAGAGGCCGTCAGAGTCCCGAGCCAACGGCCGCCTCAGGATGCAGGTGTCCGTTTCGCTCCACTCGGATTCGGACCAAGAGCTTTGCGAGTTCACTTCCTCACTCTCCCAGAACCTTCCTCCTTCTCCTCCTGCTTCACCGAATGTCTTCTCTTTGCTGCTATTTGCCTCTATATTCCTCTTTACGTGCTTTATAATGTTATCTTCTTCTTCTTCTTCTTCTTCATCTTCTTCCTTGAGGTCCCAGATAACGTCATCAGTTTTGGGAGTCGGTGGAGATCTTTTTTCTATCTCGTTAGCTGCCATGTTTTCCTCTTGTTGTTGTTTTTGCTCTCCTCCTCCTCCTCCTCCTCTCTTTTCCTCCTTTTCTTCCGCACCGTCTGTCATGTATGTTTGCTGGCTGTCACTCGGCGCTTTCTTTGCGTTTTCTCCTCGTTTTTTCGCGGCGCTATTTCCGGACACTTTCTCGTCACCGTGGGAAGGGCAGTACTCACTCGGGGTCTCCTGAGGGGCCAAAACGCTACGCCTGTGTCTGTTTTGTTCCCTCACTGGCAGATCAGCGACGTGGGGAATGGTGAAGACTTGGGCCACGTCGGTTCTCCTCCTCCTCGTCTGATTTGTAAATGGGGGATACTCAGCGCACGTTCTCCTTATGCTATCCTCCTCCTCATCCAGACGTGTTCTTGGGGCCATCTTCACCCCCCCTATGATCTCTTTCTCGGCTTCGTTTTCATTACCACCGTCATCTGCTTCCCCCTCATCTTCCACCTGGTTGTTAGCTGAGTTCTGCGGCTCGAGGGCGAATATATCGTCCTCCAGCCACGAGAAGCAGTGTGTCACGGCCTGCACGGCGCCCTCCTCGGTGCTGAAGTCCGGGCTGATTCCTGCACCGGAGTCAGACGAGGTTAGGGACGACGACGAGGAGGACGAAGATGAGGAGGAGGCGTCGTCTTCGATCCCATTTGGCAAGTCGAGGGGAAAGTCACCGTCCAGGCTGGAGGGAGATGGAGCTTGGGCGGTTTCCTTAGTCTTCAAGTGGTCAGTCAAAGGGGGCTCGCCTGTCTCCTCGCCGAAGTCCCACTCTAAGGGTGTCGAACAGTGCACCTGATGTTCTTCCTCCGGTGTGTGGGCCTCGCCGATGCCACCATCCACATTCTTGTTGCCTAGTGACGGAAATGACGCAACCTCCGATATTCCTTCGTCTTCCGAGGGAGTTCTGGCGTGAGTAAACACCTCGGGGACTTTGAGTATTACGCCATCACGCAAGGGAGTCTGCACGAGGGAAACGTCCTTGCTTGTGGGCGCCGTCGTGTTGTCCGGTACACTGCGGGTGAATGCCCTGTGACTGCTGGCGCCGTGGACCTCAGCCAAGGGCGTCACAGAGCTGCGGAGATTTTCGTGCAGTCTAAGGCGGTGCTCTTCATCTGTCATGCCGTCAACGTCCTCTCGTCGCAGCTGCTCCAGGAGGTCCTCGCTCACCCGGACGCGAGAGAACCATCTGCCGCCCCGTCCCGCCCGCTGAGACTTCCTGGCGGAGGGCACACTGGAGGCGCCGCCCACCGACCCCTCCACTAATTGGTTTGTTGTGTCTTGCGGCGGAGCATCAACGGCTTCCATGGTGTGCCTCGCCGCGCCTTGCTTCACATCACGCTACACCTTAATTTAATGGCAGACGAGCGAGTAGGCACGGTCAGGGTTGAGGGAGTCACCCCAGGGCATAGTTTGCTTTCACCTTCAGCGACGGATTTTTTCCATTTTTATTCCTCCCCTAATTTTCGACTGCTTCGCCTCAACACTGATCTCACCTTTGAAGATATCCATTAATTAAACCTCGTTAATCTCTACACCTCGTGCGCCGTGTCGCTTCCACACCTCGCACGATCATCACCAAACGAGCTACACAACTTATCAAACGTCTCACACATTCTCATCACTCAAAACACAACGGCCTCAATAACAACAAAAAAACACTGATGGAACACTAATTTGCTTTCTCGGTATCATAAGACACTTTCGCCTCTCCCATCAGCTGTTTCTAAAGATCAAAGAGGGGGTCAGTCGGGTTCTAATGAGTGTTTCTTCAGGTTCACGGTACCGAGGAAGGGTCAAACTACCACCAGGGTCATAAAACTACCCCTGGAAATGCCCACAATTCCTACGAAAGCCTTGTCAATTATGTGTTCTTGGGCGGCGAAATGTCTTGCAATACGACTCGCTCAGTCAGTCACTCCAGCACCCGTCACCAAGATCACTACACCAACAACGTCCCCGTCAGCCCTCGCCAAAGCACAACACATTCTCAGGCACAGCGACACAGCTCCCCGCGTCAGCACCGGCACTCCCACCGCACACACACAACACCTGTTCCTCCTACACT
>NC_066573.1:10134942-10189942 GCF_024679095.1 Eriocheir sinensis | reverse complement strand
AGGCCCGCAAAATAACACTATGAATAACGAGGAATTTGCCAAGACGTGTGTGATTTCGCGTCTCTGAAAGCGGGAAACATAAAAATACCAAAACTGCTCTTGTAGATTCTTCAGAGCAATTCCCGACCGCATGAAGGTAGAGGAAAAGGGTTAGATTTACCTTCCCCGAGCGATGCAACGAATGGAGAAGAAATATAGCGAATGGTAAATTGATACAACGAATAGCGAACAGATGCAGCAAATGACGAAGTGATACAACGAAAAGCGAACTCATGCAACGAAAGAATGAACGAATAAAACAAATGACGAACGAAAACAACGAAACGGAGAAAAAAGAAAACAAAAGACGAACGAATACTACGAAATAGAGAACAAAGAAAACAAATGACGAGCGAAAACAACGAAATAGAGAACAAAGAAAACAAATGACGAGCGAATACTACGAAACAGAGAACAAAGAAAACAAATGACGAGTGAAAACAACGAAACAGAGAACAAAGAAAACAAATGACGAACGAATACTACGAAATAGAGAACAAAGAAAACAAATGAAGAACGAAAACAACGAAACGGAGAACAAAGAAAACAAATGACGAACGAAAACAACGAAATAGAGAACAAACAGAACGAATAGCAGGGAAATGCAACGATTAGCAGACAGATACAGCAACACAACACACGGCAAACACCTACTTATAGCTATGTAACCGCACTGCTCCGGCCACTGGCAACACAAACACGGCCAAGTTCTGTTACCACGTGTCAATAATGGCGTAACCTTCTAACACGGTAACCTGACCCCCTCCAAACGGTTACTAAGCCTCCCACGGTAACTCAGCTCTTTATAATGTGACTCTATACACCAACCTTTCAATACGTAATACAATAGCTGAAAGAAACCAAGCCTCCTTAAATAATAGCCTAAAATTCTCTCTATACAGCCTCTTTTAACTGATAACCTTGTCTAACCTAGCATACAGTAACATAGCCCCTCTTAATGACAACCTATTAAGCCCCCTTTAAACCACAATCTGACCCTCTTCTTATCCTTCAAAGAGTAGCCAAGCCCTTCGACGCCCAAACAGTGAACGGAATAGTCAAAATTTGTAATACCTCTCTTTCTCCTTCTTTACTCAATTAGGAACGAAAGATGGAAGGATGAAGGAAGGAATAGGAATGTGGTGGTCTTTCTGTTATATTGTACTACGTGTTATGAAGAGAATGTGAAGGCTTATTTAGGAGCAAGACACGGAGGGAAAAAACGTTTAAACTCGATCCCACACTCGTCTTGAGACTCCCACGGCAGGTACAAGAACAACACACAGTTTGAGAGAGAGAGAGAGAGAGAGAGAGAGAGAGAGAGAGAGAGAGAGAGAGAGGATGAGTCATAACAATACGCCACACACACACACACACACACACACACACACGTTTACATAGGCCTATTACTCTCAACACGACGACAAAGAGCGAACTAAAAGCGTAATCATGCTAATAATAATGTTTTCAAAGACGGGGCGAAAATTACAGAGTGGCAAATGGGTGAGAGGAAGAAGAGGAGGAGGAGGAGAAAGGAAGAGAAAGTACGATCCTGTGGTTGGGAGATATGAAAGCCAAAACAAATCTACCTCTGTTGTGCTTTCTCGAAGACGAATAGGCTAACAGGTAAACAAACAAGCAAGCAAGGAGAAAGACCGACACAGATAGACAGACAGGAGTAAGTTGCTGTTTATATGAAGAAAGAAAGAAAAAAGAGTAGAGGAGGACTAAGGTAAAAAAATAATATATCGTGACATGTTGAAGGGACGAAGATGATGAAAGAGAAACAGAAATGGACGCAGTAAAGAAGAGAATAGAGAAAAGAAAGAAAAAAAAAAACGGATAATAGAAGCAGACAAGAAGAAAATAAACTAAAAAAACACTTAATATAAACAAAAGACAAGCAGAAAGAAAAACACAAATAATAAAGACAGAATATAAACATAAAAAAATAGCAACAAATGAGAGAAAAAGGAAAAATTAAAAAAACGAAGAAAAAAAGACGAAAGCAAGACATAGACGCAAAAACAGGGAGCCGAAATGTGACATACGTCAGTAAAATGAATGAAAATGACAGTGAAAGCTGAATTGCCGGGGAAAAAGGGAAATTGGCGGGTAGAGGAGGGAGGAAGGAGGAAGGGGAAAGGGAGAAAGAGAGGAAGGGAAACTCTGGGGAAAGTAAACAGCGAAACTTACCCACATTACGGAAACTGGCAAAACAATCATAGGGGAGAGAGAGAGAGAGAGAGAGATTCAAAACTTTCACGCAAATGAACATAACAAATTCCAATCATCTTTTGTTTTTCTTTGTCAATTTCACGTTAAGAAAAATGTAAAAAAAGAAAAGGAAACAAAGTATAGGAAAATTATATATCGGTACAGAGATACGGATAGATAAAGAAAGACAGACAGACAGACAGATATACACAAACAGACACAGACAGACAGAAAACAGGACAAAAGGAAAATAATATAAAAAAAGATATAAGAATTCAGAGATACACAGACAAACCAACAGACAGACAGACAGATACACAGAAAGAATGAAAGTAGCAAAGAGGGAGAAGAAACACAAAATCCACAACACATGAAACACAACATCACATTCAACACAAAACACACACAAAAAAAATAACTACTTAAAAAAACAATACCTTTTGCCTTATGACCTACGTATTGTCGTGTGTTGCATCAAAGGAAGAACAACACAACAGCAACACAAAAGTATGCTACATGAAACACTTGAGGATTATAAGAGTGACTTGCAACCATTGTCCCATAAGGAGAGGGGAGAAAAGGCATATTTAAGTGGGGGGGGTGAAGGTGGTGGTGAAGGTGGTGGTGGTGGTGGTGGTGAGGTAATGGAGAAGCGAAGGGACGGTGGTGATGTATGTAAAGTGTGTGTGTGTGTGTGTGTGTGTGTGTGTGTGTGTGTGTGTATCATTTGCATTATATAATTATGGTCGGTACCGTCTCCTTTCTCCTTTCCTGTGGTCTCTCTCTCTCTCTCTCTCTCTCTCTCTCTCTCTCTCTCTCTCTCTCTCTCTCTCTCTCTCTCTCTCTCTCTCTCTCTCTCTCTCTCTCTCTCTCTCTTCCTGCCCGTAATAGGTCGTGAGCCAACTATTAGGCGCGTACGACATCCTTAATGATTCTGGCACGGCTGTACGAGGCCGCAGGGAAGGGGAGGAAGGAAGCCAACCAACGAGTGTGCCAGCCAGCCAGGGAGCGCCGCGCGGCAGGCAGGCAGGCAACCTTTAACGCGATATTGCCGCTGGAGGGAGATGAGATGGGGCTGTTTTTCGCTGGTTAGTTACCCCGTTGGAAAAAAGTGTGCGTGTGGGAGGGAAATAGATAGATAGATAGATAGATAGATAGATATACCTCCCAGTATATCGGTAGGTACTCTCTCTATATAGATGTATATTTATAGATATGAATAGGTAGGTAGAAATAGAGATGTAAGAGGGGAGATAGAAAGCTATATGGATATAATGACTTCGAATATATAGGCACTCTAGATAGATAGATAGATATAGATACATAGATTCAAAACTACTTTCATGCGGAAGAAATGTAAGAAAATGACATCCTTCCCACAAAGCTATACAAGAAACATCATTTAATCGGAGCATCTGGCGATAGTTTAAACAAAAGGAAAGTTATAAAAAAATGAAAACCTCGGAAGAAAGTCGAGGAGATAAGACGAAACATCAATTAATCTGAAACATCTGTCGGCCGGGAAATTACACACAAAACAAAAATTACCCAAACCCAAAGCGAGAGGCGTGAAAATGATTACCCAAAAAGGAAAGGCGAGGGTCGTTAGCCAAAAGCATCTGCGGAGGATATAATTTCCTTGCGGTTGGATGGCACACGCACACACACGCATACACACACACACACACGCACACACAAAAATATTAGTAGGCCAATATCAAAGCTTTCCCAACATGTCTCCTGGTTAAAAAAATAATCATAGGAATTTGTCAGTCACGGAGAGACGAGATAATTGTCTTGGAATTACGACTGATGGACGAATTGCAGGCATTTGTCAATCACGGGGAGAAAGAAGGAGAAAGAAAAATAGATAAGAGATGCGTTTTGAAATGATAAATGACGTGACGGGAGTGAAATGAAGGAAATGACACACACACACACACACACACACACACACACACACACACACACAGCTAGATTTTAAGTGGAAGAATTATGAAAGAAAACATCAACAGCAACAACAGTAAGAGAGAGAGAGAGAGAGATATAATGACTGAACTGCAGGTGTTGAAACGTGGAACTTAATGATATTGACGAAGATGAAGCAGAGGAAAAAAAAAAAAAAAAAATAGAAGAAAAAAAAACGTGTCATGAATCTCTCTCTCTCTCTCTCTCTCTCTCTCTCTCTCCCTCTCTCTCTCTCTCTCTAAGAAGAAGAAGAAAAAGATTTGTTTGGTGCCGTTATTCGCTCTGCTTCAAATTACACCTGGCCGCCCACATTCAGGAGGAACAGGTGGGCTCTCTCTCTCTCTCTCTCTCTCTCTCTCTCTCTCTCTCTCTCTCTGGCATTCTTTTTTTCTTCCTTTTCATTCCACCACTTCCCTTCATCTCTCTCTCTCTCTCTCTCTCTCTCTCTCTCTCTCTCTCTCTCTCTCTCTCTCTCTCTCTCTCTCTCTCTCTCTCTCTCTCTCTCTCTGCACTGAAAACGGGAAGCTACGTAAACAAAAGAATAACGAGAAAATTCCCACTTTCATCAAACACTCCTTTCAACGCATGTTTCAATTCGTGAGGCCAAATATATAATGAACCTACAGGCATAGTTAGATAAATGGAGCACACAGACGAACGGATGAAGATAAAAAGATAAATAGCATATAGATAGATAGGTTGGTATTGTCAGACGCTTTCGGCCCTCAAGTCAACTATTTCCAGAGGTCGAAAAGGGGATCAGTCGAGTTCTCATGAGTAGCATTTTAGGTTCACGGTACAGAGGAAGGGTCAAACTATCACCAGGGCCATAAAACTACTCCTGGAAATGACCCCAACACCTACGAAAGCGTTGTCAAATATGTGAACTTGGACATATCTTGTAAAACGGCCCATAGAGTTGATGGATATACATTGTAGATATTAGTGTTTAAAAAAGAAGTACGGATCGATATTTTGAATGCATGATAATAAAATAAGCGTTACATGAATACGGTTTTCTTTGTCGATTTATCTTAGTTTTCAGTGGAACGCATTAGCATAGATTACTATAGCATAAAATCGACCTTTTAACGAATATCTGCTGTCGATAGATACTAAATAGATAGATATTGATAGATTCAGGAATACGAGTGAATAGGTCGATGGGCAGATAATAGGCAAACAGATAAACAAACACAGGTATAAAAAAACAACAACATACAAAACAAGAAAGAAAAAAAAACGAAAACAGGAGGAGAGGCATAACAGAGAACGCGTCTTTTTCACGGTGACTAAAACAATTGTCGAGTCTCCGCTACTAAGGAAGGAAGGAAGGCGAGTCTGTAGGAAGGTGAAGGGGGAGATATGGCGTGGGAAGCGGAACACCTGGCGCCAGAAGAAGCATTTAGGCAGGTGTGCAAGGAAGGGGGGGAGGCTTTACATAGATATACATAGAAAGCGAGGGAGGGAGAGGGAGGGAGGGAGAGGGAGAGGAAGAGAGTGGGAAGGGAAGAGGGGGAGACGGTGCAGCTGCTGTGTGTATGTGTGTGTGTGAGAGAGAGAGAGAGAGAGAGAGAGAGAGAGAGAGAGAGAGAGAGAGAGAGAGAGAGAGAGAGAGAGAGAGTAAGCATATTTACAAACGATATCTTTTTCTAATACTAATGACATGTTAATCAATTACACAAGAGAAAAAGAAAGTAGCAATCTCTATCCTAAGTGACCTTCGATTTTAAATGTATGAAATAATGAATGAATGAATTAAAATATATTCTGGCACGATTTCCTGTTATTTTCTTTCTTCTTTAGCTTGTCAATGCAGGTCAGGTTAGCTTCTGCAGTTCATTTTCATTTATGCTTTTCTTTAACACGAGGTCAAGGGTCACGCCGAATTACACCTCACCATAATAATTTCCGGAGGTCAACACACACACACACACACACACACACACACACACACACACACACACACACACACACACACACACACACACACACACACACACACCTCTGGAACAAAACTTAATCTCCGTTCCGCCATATATATTTCTTTTTATTATTATTTTAACAGGAGCAAAAAAATTACCGGAGGTTTTTCAATTAAATTATTTGTATCATTTTTGTTGTGGGGGGTTCTGCTCTCTCTCTCTCTCTCTCTCTCTCTCTCTCTCTCTCTCTCTCTCTCTCTCTCTCTCTCTCTCTCTCTCTCTCTCTCCCACACACACACACACGCGCGTTACCCTCCCTCCTCCCTCCCTTCCTCCCAACGTAACCCCTCTCTCCTCCCCTCCCCTCCACGTAATCCTCCCTATCCTCTCCCCTACCCCTCAAGTAACCCTCCCTCTCCCTCCCCTCCCTCCCTCTGCCCCCTTCCAAACAAACACACACACACACATTCCGATACAGCGATAACTCCAGGGCCTCATCTAATCATCGCTCTCACCTGCCGTCCGTACCTTCTCACGCGGCAGCCGGGGTGGGCGTGACCGTTAATTAAAAGCGACGCACATACCTGTACACAAGGATTGGCGCAGGTGTGAAAGGCGAACAGGTAACGAGGTGTTGGTTGGGCAAACGTGTGTGTGTGTGTGTGTGTGTGTGTGTGTGTGTGTGTGTGTGTGTGTTCAGGGAGAGAGAGGGAGGGAAGGGAAGGGGAGAGAGGGCTGCCCGTGTGTGGGATGGGATGAGCTCACGACCTTACGTTGCTGTTTGTTTGCTCTTGTGTCTGTTTGTATGGTCTGTTTGCTTGTTGTTTTAGAGGTTAATGTTGTTACTGTTGTTGTTGAGTAAACGTTAAGTCGTGCGTAGGTCAAACAAACACTTGCAATTGACCATCATGCTCATGTTACCAATAAAACAGTAAACAAACATGAAAATAAACAAGTAAATAAATCAAGAAATGCTGACGTAGAAGATAATTCGCCATACCAGATTGAGGCTTATATTTCCTAACTAACAAATAAAATAAAAACGAGGAGATATATATATATGATTTATTTTTTCCTAGAACCACTAAGAGGCTTTTCCTAATTGATTCCATTCGTTCACTTCATCATTCAATACTCTCAACGCTTCCTCGCACTCACAGTTCACATATTAATCTTTGCGGACCTTTGCACGGAGCTTTTAATCTTTGCAGGAGCGCGGTTATGTAAGGCGGATGATTATGCAACTCAGCCCTCGAAACGGTACCAGTGCAATGCTTGGCCTCACACCCACGCCGGTCACGAGAGAGAGAGAGAGAGAGAGAGAGAGAGAGAGAGAGAGAGAGAGACAGTTAATAGGCTAAGTCTCGCAAATAGACAGAATGATCTCCTCTTCTACATTGCGTCTCTTTCCACGCACCAAACATCAAGTATAACAACGAACACAAACAAACACAAACACAAACAAACATAAAAAAAAATAATAATATACTTTACATCACTGATCCCTAAAACACACGATAATAATAATAATAATAATAATAATAATAATAATAATAATAATAATAATAATAATAATACCAACGCTAAACCCGACAGAAAAAACTTCTATTCCTGAACCTTTGTATACGCCCAAAAAAAAAAAAAAAAAAAAAAAAAAAAAAAAAAAAATCCACTATATCCCCCCTTAAGAGATGGAAATGTATGATTCAACAGATATGCACGGCCGGCAAGAGGAAGCCAAGCGGGTGCCCGTATGCCTGGTCACGCCTCCCGTCCGTCGCCCGGCATAAGCAGACCCAGTGCTGTTCCATTTACGATCTGCCCGGCGCCTGCAAAGCTTCGGTCACTGCATATTCAAATTAACTTTACGGGTCGACTCTGTGTGTCCCGCGGTGTCTCCTACCCTCTGCTTCCTGATTTCTTTTCTTCCTCTAGTCTAATCCCTTCCCTTCCATCTCTTCCTTCCTTTTTCCTCTAGTCTAACCTCTCCCTACCTCTTTCTCTTCTTAAACTCCTCCCCTTTCTCTCTCTTTCTCTTCCTCTCCCCTTTCCTTCCATCTCCTTCCTTCTTCTTCTCTCCTCTCCTCCTCTTCCTCTAGTCTAACCCCTCCCTACCTCTTTCTCTTCCTCCCCTCTTACCCTTCCCCTCCTTCTTTCTCTTCCTCTCATCCCCCCTCCTTCTCTTCCTCTTCTTCTCACACCTCTCTTCAAATCAACTTCATGGGTAGGCTCTGTCCTGCTTCGTCCCCTGCCCCCCAGACTCTCTTCCCTCTGCTTTCTCTCCTCTTCTCCTTCTCTTCCCTTCCCATCTTCTATTCTCCTCATCCTCTCTGTTCCCATCCGTTATGGCGCCCCGGGTCAGACTATAATCCCTGTGTGACCAGTCTTTGTGAACCAGGAATGCGATTTTTTTCTCTCATTGCATTCATGGTTTATTTACGCGGGAACACGACGCCATGGATACGGTTATGGATTGGGTGTAGGCAAAATGTCAGTATTGAAGTGTTATGGTTTTCTGGTTTAGTACAGGTATTAATCGGGGGTTGTGTCCCGTCTCCTGGGGTCTGTTCCTTTCTCCTATAATTCCTTCCCCTCCTGTCTCTCTCCGGCATATGACCACAGATGTTGCGCCGACTAAACGAAACTTTCCAACTTTTTTCTGGTTTAGTGTGTGTGGTTTGAGATGAGATACAATGATAAAATAATGATAGTTACATAATTATCCTCCTAGATATCATCCATGTTCCATTTTACTCGTCAGTAACACTTGTATTCAGGGTGAGGCTCATCCATGGCGTTATTAGGCTAAGCAAATACAAACCCAGTACCTTCATGTATCCTGTTTTCTATTCTTTCTGTTCAGGGGGAGAGATTTATCTATAGTCATTAGTCTAAGCAAATACTAAACCAGTACCTTCATATATTTTCTGTTTCTTTTGTTTTGAGTTGTTACCGAAGCCTCACTAACAAGGAGACTGACTAAGCTAATCTCACCACTAACACTATTGTCCTATTCCTTAAAATGCCTCTATCCTCTAAATGCCTACCTTTAATTATATATCTGGCAAACACAGGTATCAAAGGTATTGTTATGTGACAAATACAACGGTGCACGAGGTGAGAGTGAAGGAACCAGACCAGACCAAACCAGACCAGACACACGGAGACACGTAAAAGAAGCTTAGAATCAAAACACCACAACGCTTGAGACTGAGAGTAAAGGGAAAGGGTTTGTTTACATCCATCTCGTCAGGTGCGCCACACGATGCTAGGCTAGTGCAGGTGGGACAGTAAGAACAGCACCACGACACTACGAGAGGGAAAATGGGAGGACGGAGAGGGAACACCAACAGCAGCGGCCATAGCGATCACTGACACAAGCACCAAAGAAAACGAGAAACAGGGGAAACTATAGCTAAAAAAATGACAAAGAAGACTAGGTAGGGCCAATGTTGGGAGGCCTAACCTTTGAAAGGGACGAGTTTGGGGACGAGAACTTGGCATTTGGAGAAACTCTGACCTGTTGAGGGTTCTGGGGGCAAGGTACTGGTGGAGGTGGAGGTGGTGGAGGTGGTGGTGGTGGTGGAGGGGAGGGAGGCACACTGAGATAAGGTTTTCGGGCGAAGGACAGGACTTGATTTAGCTACGGAGGTGGTGGTGGTGGTGTGGGGGTGTCTCGTCCTTGCGGGCTGCAGTGGAATGGGAATTTGGATCGAGGTAGACGGGTGGAGGTAGGAGTGAGGGTGGGCAGGAGGCAGACGAGGGGAAGGGGGCATGCGACGGGCGGGAGAACGAGGGGAAAGGGACAAGTAAGGGGAAGGAGGAGGAGCCACAGGGGACATCTGATGCGTAGAAGCCAAGCTAGGGGAATAGTGAACCCGTTTGGGGGAAGGAACACGCGGGGAGGAGCAGGAGGATGAGGAGCTCTTGGGGGACAGATGAGTCTTCCGCAAAACAGACGTCGGGGGTTGCTGCGGGGGGCGTGGGTGGGGTCGGGGGCTCTTCAGAAGGGATGCAGAGGAGGTGGAGGAGGAACGGGAGGAGGCCTGACTTTGGGACGGCGGAACGCGGGGGGAGGATACTTGGTGTTGAGAGGCTGGCTCCTGCTGGGGGCACGAAGCCTGCTGGGAGGGAGAAGGAGCCTTTTGTTGTGTCGGGGAAGTGTCTGGCGGGTGGTGGAGGTGGTGGTGGTGATGATCTGGGCAGCCATGTGGACAGGAAAACCACGGTGTCAATTCCAGCAAACGCCGGGCCACGAACGAGATTAGATGGTAGCGGTAGAGGGGGTGAGAGTAGGAGTAGCCATGGGGGTGGTGGAAGGAGTAAGTAGCATCAGAGTAGCGGGAGTAGCGGCAGTAGTAATAGCATTAGCATTAGCAGTAGTAAGAGTAGCAGGAGGAGGAGTAAGAGTATGGTTCATCTATCTGTCAACTTCACCATCATCAATCTTTACGTTTGGGGTAGGATGGTTGGGGCAGAATTTTCCGGGGTGCAGCTGTGGAGGCTGAGGCTACAAGTACATGACTCAACGGCCTCTGTCATCTGCAAGCAAACGGGCACAGGAGCAGGTCAGGGCATGAAGGGGCGAGGCAAGGGGCCATTTGGGTACTTACTCGGGCCGGCGGTGGTCGGGGAGCGGCTGGGCGACTGGGAGTCCACGACGGGGATGTGGAGGCATCGCTGGCAGAGGCACTCCTTCCCTGTGTAGGTGACGCGCTCCCCGGTCGGGAAGGGCTGTCTGTGGGGGCAGGAAAGGCCGCGTCAGGAAGGGAACACGAGAGAGAATGGTGATGTGTGCCGGGCGTCAGAAAAAAAAAATAAGGTTGAAAGTTGAATGGTGGATGGGAGATCAAAAGGGAATATCTGATAGTTTCCATGAAAACCAATAAAGCCTTTCTGTATGATAAAAAATATAGGTGTATAAAATATTAACGAGGAAATGGCAAATGAATCGTGGGAATACGACACAGAGCTTTCATTAACCATAAAAAAATGCAACCAAAACTGTTATTTCTCTTTCCAGAATACCACGCAAGTTTTTGATGAGTGAACATTAGTTTTCTGGGGAGGGGAGAATAAATCAACCTTGTGCTCGTGCTCGGGTTGCTTCGTCAGTCCACATTCGCGTTTCTCGCCCGCGAATGTAAAGAAAGACGAGCGTGATACCGTTCAGCGCAGCCAGGAACGCTCTTCCAGCCAGCCAGACGCATGCTCACGCCGTTTAGAATGTTCGCCGTTCCGTATTCTAATCAGTATTCATGCCAAGGAAATAAAGCGAAATTGAGCTGAGGAAAAAAATATCAAGGTAATTGCGAAGAACCTTTAATCTGACTTCTCATTTTTCAACCTCATCCTAATTATCCCGAGTCTTCAACCTGATGCCTATGGTGGCTGGCGGGGAGAACACTGGGCCGATGGTTCTTGCTCGCCTGTATGGTGTTTCCAGGATGTTTCTCGGGTGTTTCTTGGTGTTCGAGTCCTAACTGGAAGGGTCTGTGTACTGGTTGGCGAACACACCGCTCTGGGCAGTGGAGGGTGACGCGGCACCTCGCACGAAAACGCAAGGTCAGGCTCTCGTGCACCAGAGACGTAACAGGGAGGGAAGGAGCGTAGAGGAGTGGGGCATGAATGGCGACCCCCTCTCTTTGATAACATGATTTATTTTAAGGGAGATGGAGAGATCGCAGCTCATCTGACAGGAAATATATTCTTCCTCATATCGCATCCTTATTTTTGGCATTGAAGGTCGTATTATGAGATTTCGCCGCCCAAGAACACATATTTGACAAGGCGTTTCCAGGAGAAGTTTTACGACCCTGGTGGTAGTTTAGCCCTTCTTCTGTACCGTGAACCTAAAGAAACACTCATTAGACCCCGATTGATCCTCTCTTTGACCTTTTATAAGTCCCCCGTACTCAGACAAAGGTGTTTCTTTACGATCGTTTGAGGCAGAAATTCAGGCCTTTCTCTCCACTTGCTAATTCTCGTTGTAAAGGCACCATCGTTTTCTTTGATGGCTTGTATTTGGGGAGACTGAACAATATTCCTTCCACACACTTAACATTCGATCAAGAGACGGTGCTAGGTTTTCTAAGAGGGTTTGGACTTTGGAAAATCAATCATACAAAAAGGGGGAAAAAAAGTTAAGGTAATGTTTCCACCCTTCCAATGTCGATGTAGAGAAGCTTTCACGATTTCTATGTCGGCTTGGACGGTAAAACAAGAGGAACAAGGGTAAGAAGGTTAAGCAAAATCTCTCCTTCGGTGCATAAGACGAGAAGGGTGAGCAAAATCTATTCTTCGGTGCTTAAGACGAGAAGGGTGAGCAAAATCTATTCTTCGGTGCTTAAGACGAGAAGGGTGAGCAAAATCTATTCTTCGGTGCTTAAGACGAGAACATAAGAACATAAGAACGTATGGAGTCTGCAAGAGGCCGGTGTGTGAGCAAAATCTATTCGCCGGTGCATAAGACAAAAAGGATAACAAACTCTCCGTTGCATAACCCTCAAAACTTAGCTCTGAACCTTTAATTAAACCTACCACAACATTCTTACACAATCCCACACATCTGTCGAGGCGTGGCGAGAGGGTTTCACAATCTCGCATCAGGGCAAACGAACACCTTTTATCAGGAATGCCAGACTGTGAGATAACGCATTAAAAAGACTTCTTATATAAGCTGGAGGCCGCGATTAGTTCGGAGATAAGCAGATCAGGCCACTCACGCAGAGGACGAACTGGTGACAGGCTAAGAAGAAAAGCGGATCTGTGCTCTCTTACTTATGTCGGCTTAGTGGTATTAAACGTTGATGTTAATCTAGATGTTTATGGGTGAGAATGCGAGGCAGGAGTTCACCGTCTGCAGCCAGAGGAACCAAACGCGTGAGGGTAGAGAAGGCGGGACGATCTTATCAGTTATCTATCAACCGTGAAGAAGACGAAGAAGAACAGAAAGATGATGATGATGATGAAGAAGAAGTAGAAGAAAAAGACGAAGAGAAAACGAAGACGGCGACGAAGAACAGAAAGATGAAGAGGAAGAAGAAGAAGAGAAGACCAAGACGACGAAGTAAAAGAAGAAGAAGAAGAAGAAGAAGAAAACTTGTTGAAGGAATATTTGCCGAGAAGGTTACAGAGCATAAGAAAACATACATCATAGGGAAAAATAACTTACACTGAAGCAAAGAATAAAAGAAAAACTAATAAATAAATAAATGAAAGAAAAAGAAGTTAATAAATGTTACAAACGCGCCCTCTTTCTTCGACCTCTAAAAAAAAAAAAAAAAAAAAAAAAAAACGTCATCAGATTGCCTTCCGCGCTAATCTCATTCAGCTCACTCTCTCTCTCTCTCTCTCTCTCTCTCTCTCTCTCTCTCTCTCTCTCTCTCTCTCTCTCTCTCTCTCTCTCTCTCTCTCTCTCTCTCTCTCTCTCTCTCTCTCTCTCTCTCTCTCTCTCTCTCTCTCTCTCTCTCTCTCTCTCTCTCTCTCTCTCTCAAACGTAAAATATGTTGCTCCTCATTAAAAAAAGTATACCGTGAACTGTCTATCTCCACTTTTAAGAGAGGAATATTCAATCGCTTAGCCGGAAAAGCTTTACTGAACCGTCTATTCCTCTCCGTTGGCTGTTGAGCGAAAGTATATAACATCGTAACTAAATTTCAACGATATGCATTTTTCTCCGACATTCATTTCACGGAGCCGCATCAAAGAAAAGACCACCTCATCCTCTACTGTGCGTGGGCGAAGGATGCCATGCCAGAAGTAACAAATTTTCAACGACCCCCAACTCTTTCCTCACATCTCTTAGAGCTCGGCGTTGTATACTTGCCGCCACAGGGGTCCTCTGAGCCCTGAACGAGACTCCTTTGATGCTGCCCAGCGGTGTACATGCAAGAAAGATTACCCACAAACACACGGCTTGGGGCTGGGAGGAGAGAGTGCACGATCGTCGAGAGTGGGAGAGACTCATAGCCTGTCCAACCCAGAAGTAGAAGATGAAGAAGAAGAAGAAGAAGAAGAAGAAGAGGAGGAGGAGGAGGAGGAAGAAGTAGAAGAAGAAGAAGAAAACAGAAGAGTAGGAGGAGGAGGAGAAGGAGGACACGGCTGGGGGCAACTCAGGTAGATGGCGGCGGAATGAGGCTCGGCAGGGGCGGACCCGTTGCAGAGACAAGGTACGAGACCGCAGCATGTGGTACGCCGAGGGGGGACAGAGGAATGAACGGATCTATTGTCAGAGGGCGACGCTGCAGTGGTCGTGCGTCAGGAGGCGAAAAAGAGTGTGAAATTATCATGAACTAGATTATCAAAGGTATGTCGTTGCGATGCTCGAACTGACGTGTGTGGGAAGGTAGAGGAAATAGCAGAGGTGTTGACGGAGGGCGGAGTTATAGTGGTCGTGTGTTAAGAGGGGATGAAAAGTGTGAAATGATTGTGGATTAAACTATCAGGAAACGTGTGTGTTGCCCCGATGGAGTAGAGATGACCGAACTGACGTATTCATAAAGGAAAAACGATTGGAAACTATGAAGGATGTAAGTTTGGGGTAAAAAATGATTATGGATTAGACTATCAAGAAACGTATGTGTTGCGCCGATGGTGACCGAACTGAAGTAGAAGTTAAAGTAGGGGAAGTGCATAACATCTGGGGTGAAATAGCTGGTAGAATTACTGTGTCCTGGTTCAGTGGGAGAAATACATGATGGTCAAAGATTAGTTTCAAGACGTAACTCTCCTCCCTGTCTATCAAAGGACAGGTAAATTAGAGACAGGTACACAAAACAGGTTCAGTAAGCAAAATAAGAAAAAAAGGAGGAAATGGTACAGGAAAGTGAAGATTGACAGATAGGTAGATAGATAGAGATACAAATATATATAGAGAGATATACAGATAGAATGCTAAGTAAATTGGAAGGTAGACTTACAGATCAAAAACTATACTTTCCCCTCTCTCTAGGAAGATATAGATAAGCGAAGATTGATTGATAGATAGATGGATGGATGGATAGATATAGATTGATAGCTTTACTGGCCAAAATCTACACTAACTAGACACAGAGGAACCGTAACATCACACTAAACATCTATACACGCATCAGATCACACGGAAGAATATCAAAGACTGATTTATGAGTTGGCCATGAGAGGAATATCAACAGGGAAGGACAACAACAGCCTAACACAGATAAATACAAGACTAAGAAGGGCTGAAACGATAGCTCAGAGGAGGAGGGAAGGACAGGACAGAGGAATGCAAGGCGTGTCTCTCTGGAATGAAGGGACGCGGTTGGATTTTTTTTTTATATTGTGGCCAACCTGCTGCGAGAGAGAGAGAGAGAGAGAGAGAGAGAGAGAGAGAGAGAGAGAGAGAGAGAGAGAGAGAGAGAGAGAGAGAGAGAGAGAGAGAGAGAGAGAGAGAGAGAGAGAATTATGTAGACAAGAGACATATAGAAGCCTTGACCCACCCCCCACCCCCACCCCCACACACCTGCAGCGAGCACACGTGAAGCACTTTTGATGGTAGGAGTTCCCGAGGGCGGACACCACCTCGCCCTCCACGAAGAGGCCGCAGGTGGCGCAGCGCTGGCCGAAGTTCTTTTGGTAGCAATCAGTGCAATAGTAGTCCTTCTCTCGCGTGAAGAACCCGCCCTGAGCTAGCGACTTCTTGCAGCCTGGAAGAGACGGGACAAGGAGAGGTCAGCTGTAAGGGAGGAGGAGGAAAGCGCTGATACTGATGTGGTAAGGATGGTTTTCTTTTGATGTCGTGTCCTGGATCTCGATAACAATAACAATGAAAATAAAGATAACGCTACTTTTTTGCTGTATGTGTGTGTGTGTGGAAGGACAAGGAGAGGTCAGCAGTAAAGGGATGATCTTAAACTGAAGGCAATGTTTTCCCTTCATGCTCTTTCTTAGATCTCAATAATAATAGTGATGATGAAAATAAAGATCATGTAACTTTTTTGGTGTGTGTGTGTGTGTGTGTGTGTGTGTGTGTGTGTGTGTGTGTGTGTGTGTGTGTGTGTGTGTGTGTGTGTGTGTGTGTGTGTGTGTGTGTGTGTGTGTGTGTGTGTGTGTGTGTGTGTGTTTATTATTGTCGTGGTTTTTACTGTGTGTTAAGTTGCTATGGAGTTATATTGGCATTATTAGTGAGGTGTTTATTACTTCCATTATCGAGTATTATTAGTAAGTGTTTTTTTCTTATCAACATTTAGTATCGATGTTGTCTTACTCTGAACTTTAAAGGTAAGGGAATATGAGCAACGATACCTAATTCTACTCCACGGTTGTTTAATATTCTTAAGGGGAGATAATTTGCATACACTTCTTATATGGGAGTCAGGTCTATATTCAACTGTTATTCATATGTTTCGTTTGGAGATGTGTGACCAGACGCATTAGTCATTCAGGATTATATATATGGAAATGGATAAGAAGTAATAAATATCTACAATACTATATATTATACTCTCTCTCTCTCTCTCTCTCTCTCTCTCTCTCTCTCCCTCTCCCTCTCTCTCTAACTACACGTGAAAGGCAACAACATGTGTCTGCAAATTGGGTTCCCAGTAAGGAGGAATGAAAAATGGGGGTAGAAAGGACTGGTCTAAGGCGCCGCCCAATTAGCTCCTCTATCTCATGACGCGGCCGAGGGAGGGGATGGATTGGCGTCCCACCCGCTTTGAGGAAGGGTGAGAGCGCAAGTGCCTGAAGGAGTTGCCTGAAGGAGGGGTTGAGGAGGAGGAAGATTGGTGTGATGTTAAGTGTCACAACATGGATTAGGAGAGATTGGGAGAGTTCTTGAGGTGGTGGGAGACAAGTGGAGGAGGAGGAGGAGGAGGAAGAGGAAGAGGAGGAGGAGGGTATAGTGATGGTGGTGTATAGAAGGGGTATTGCCTTACTTCATCTCTCTCTCTCTCTCTCTCTCTCTCTCTCTCAATCTATCTATCTATATTTTAGTCATTAGGCGACATAATGATTTGAGAGAGAGAGAGAGAGAGAGAGAGAGAGAGAGAGAGAGAGAGAGCAATGAACCCTATTAATACCAAAGATAAGCCTCCCATCCACTTGTTTGTTTGTCTGTTGCCATCCCCGCCCCTCTCTCTCTCTCTCTCTCTCTCTCTCTCTCTCTCAGTACTACAAAAAACAGCATTGCCTAATCCTCATTCATACCCAGACATGCCCCAACCGCTGACCCTTACCCCTCTCTCTCTCTCTCTCTCTCTCTCTCTCTCTCTCTCTCTCATCCTTTCTTCATCTTTTCCTTCCCTTTCCTTCAATCTTAACCTTCTTCCCTCTTCTTCTTTCTCCCTTTTCCATCCCTTTACTTCTCCTTCCACCTCTCTCCTCCTCCTTCAATCCTCTTCCACTTCCCCCTTTTCCTCAGCCGTTCCCTTTCTCCCTTTCTCCCTCCCTGCCTGCCTCTATTCTCTCCCTTTTGCCTCCCTTTGAAATGCCTTCTTCTCTCTCCCTCCCTCTCAGCCCTAACCGTTTCTCTCCTTTCTCTTTTCCTCCCTCTTTTAACTGTATATTCCTCTATCTTGATCTCTTTTCTCTTTCTCAACTGGACATTCCTTTTTCTCCATCTCTTCTTCCTTTCTAAACTCAATATTCCTCTTCCTCTATCTCTGTTTTCTTTCTCAACTGTATATTTATTTTCTCCATCTCTTCTTCCTTTCTCATCTCAATAGTATTCTTCCTCTCTCAACTCTGCATTCCTCTTTTTCCATCTCTTGCTCTTTCTCAACGCTACATTCTTCTCCCTTCTCTCCTTCGCCCCTCCTGAACCCTCTTAAAGCCTTCCCTTCCCCGCACTCTCCGGCATATGACCACAGATGTTGCGCCGACTAAACGAAACTTTCCAACTTTTTCCCCTTCCCCGCAACTTACTGTGACATTTGAAGCAGTTGATGTGGAAGTACTTCTCCTGCACGCGAAGCACCTCCCCGGAGCACTTCTTGGCGCAGTACTCACACAGCGTCTTCCCTGCGGAGAGAACACAGTCAGGCATTAGTGAGGCCGAGCCAGCATGCCACAAACACTCACTCACTCTCACGGGTATCGCTGCTCCCGTCCCGCCGCCCGACACACATCACCCAAAGCCTGCTCATTCATTCCGGGTCAGGGATTTGGTTGATTTTTATTCATATTTTCTTTCTTAATGTCTTTTTTATTTACTGCTTGCTTGGGCTCCACTTTTTTTACTTAGGGAATTGTAAATTAGTATTACTTACTCTTAACTGTTTTTTTTTTTATTAAGTGGTTTTAAAGTAATACAGTGTGATGTTTTGTACTGTTAACAGGCAATTGTGTGTTGACTTGGTTTGACTTTTATGATGTGAAGTAAATCTGACTGCCCAGTTACCAAATTCTATATACATGGTCATGGCGTGCCTAGAGCAGGAAGGGGTTGGGGGTAAGCAGACGTTCTGGCCACGAACTGCTGTGCAACACTGACAGAGGCGGACAATTATGTGCAAAAGGAAATGGTGGCTGGCTACGGAGCAAACCTCATGGCCTAAGAAAATCAGATCTAAGAGAAAAACTTTATGAAGCAGGAAAAGTGCAACAAAAATTCTCTTCCTCGAGGGCTGACACACTAAGCAGGTGGGCGTCAAAAATTGTACCACCTGGTCAAACAAAATCTACTCTCGACCTCCATTCGTAGCATTCACTAACCGCTGGTCAAAATATGTACATAATAATAAAGTTAACAGCATACGGCAGTCACACTGAGTAGGCGGAACCGTTACGTAAACAAAAATGAGACGTAAAGAATGTTGCCTTTTCTTCTATAGCTTGTCGCCATCCACTAGGCCGCCGCTGCCTGCCTGAGACAAGTGGCGAGGATCAGCCATGCCGAGAACAGGTCCACTGGTGTACCTGGACGCATCTTACCTGAGGGCCGCACCGTCACGCTGTTCTCTTCGAATATCCACATCGCGGGGCCGTCAAGTCAAGGCTCTCGTATACGTGCTAAAGTGATAAGGACGAACTGGTTTTTAGCTTTGGTTTCACAATGCTTTCCTTATCTCTTATGTACTATGCATCTAAGGACGTACTGGGTTCCGTGGGCTTCGAAGTGATAAGGGCGAACTGGTTTTCAGCTTTGGTTTCACACTACTTTCCTTATCTCTTATGTACTATGCATCTAAGGACGTATTGGGTTCCATGGGTTGCGTTTCACTCTGCGTTTTCTTGCTGTTGTCTCTCTTACGTGCTACTCAGATAGGGACGCGTCGGGTTGCAGGTCTAATTTCACTTTGCTCTTTTTTTTATCTTCTCGTTCTCACAGCTCGAGATGGCCTTGGCCACGAGCTTAGTTAGATTACTTAAGTAGAAAGCTTTTTACACTTCTGGAAATATTTGGACAGGAGAAGATTTATGTACAAGTTAAGGGATGAAGAACAGCGGGAGACTTCAAGCTGCGGAAATATGATACGAGAACTATAAACGAAATGTGAAAGAAAATAGAGGATGCATTGAAGATGGTCCGTGGCGAATCAGTAACGAACGATGAGGATGACGAGAAATACTAAACACACACACTCAAAAAATACTAAATACATAAATGAACAGATAAATACATAAATAGAAATCACGTGAATACAGAGAGCAATAAAAGGAGACTCGTAGTTCTAAATAAGCAAGACGGGAAGAGGAGTGAGTGGCCTTGAGAATGAGATGGTGGTAAAAAGTTCGTCTTGGTATGCTAAGAAAAAAAAAGAGGGTTGTGTTGGTAGGCCTAAATGTTGTATACGCCCTGAGGTTGGTGGGATAAAATAAAAATAGTGGTTGCTGTGGTGGTTGTCAGACTTACGGGAAAAAGAAGGATAAAATGGAGGTAGTGGTTGTTGTTGGGTAAAAAATTAAGGGAAGAGAAAAAGTGAAAGGAAAAGAAAACAGAGGAATAAAAATGTAGCTGTGGCGAAGTCTTACGGTATTGTGATGTTATGGAGTTCGTTAGTACTATGAATGTCTATGGTTGAGGTGGAATGTGGAAAGTTACGCTACTGTTGCTGTTGAATACATTGCTGGTCTTGGTACAGCAGTGGTGGTGGTGGTGGTGGTGGTGGGATCTACAATCAACATGAACTGTATGTCTGGGAGTCGGGGAGGGGCTTGGGACGCGGAAGGGGGAAAGGAGAGGGAGAGAGGAGACTGGGTTCACGGTGGGCAGGAGAGGCGAGGGGCACGAGAGGGGAGAGAGGACGCGTTGCCAAGGCCGTCCCGCTCGGTAACCTGTTCCGGGTGATCCTTCCGCGCGGTAAACTGGTCCTGCGTTAGCCTTTTATCGCCAGGAGCCATCGGAAAAGCACTGCGGGAGGACGGTGGGTTGGTCGAACGCTCACCAGCCGCACCATTCCCGCACTGCTGCCCGCGCCCCTCGCCCCCGATAACCCCGGCGGAGGGAGGCTCAGGATAATAAATGGTGCCAGACTCGGATAATGGAGGTGACCCGCGGATGTTCGAGGCGGTGACGGCGACAGCGCGATAGTGTTTAAACCATTCTTCATCCGCGATCCTTCATTAAACCATAACCGGGTGAGGTCTCCGTGCGCCGGGACCGACCTATCATTCTTCGATTTGGTGTCTTCTGCATTTGTTTTGTTGCGTGTTTCGTTTTCTTCTCATGTCTTGGTTGGTTTTCTATGTTCCTCTAAACTCCACTCTATCTTCCGTTTGTGTTTTCATTTTCTCTCACGACCTATTCTCTTTATATTATTGTAAGTGGTTTTCTCTTCATATCTTTCTACTGTTCTTTCTTTTTTTTAGTTTCCCTGCTGTCGCCAAACCACATTCCATTTTCTGTTTTGTCGTCTCCGTTTTCTCTCGCATCTTTCTCATTTTCTTTTAGCGTACGCCGTTTTCTTTTCTCTCTCTTTCGTTCTATCTTTCTTCAGTTCTTCGTTCCCACTAAATCCTACTGCCAACTTGTATTACTCTCTCCTTCGTCTTCTCTCTCGTCTCCCATCTAGTACTTTTTCCACTGGTCGTTTTCTTACATCTCCCGTTCAATCTTTCGTCATTTCATCGTTCACACTAATCCCCAGTATCATCCCATGTTCCTCTCTCCGTTTTCTTTCTTGTCTCTCTTCATATTTCTGCACTGATCGTTTTCTCCTCATTTTTTCGCGTCGCAGGGGTCGGGAAGGAGATGCAGACGAGTTCCCAGCATTCGTCAGCGGTCAGTGGCAGGCGGATCAACGACCGGGGTCTGTAACCATCAAAGGCCAAGGCGACGAGAATCCATCATCGCTCAAGGGCCGCGGTCGGGTAAACAATACTCGGAGTGGCACCACCAAAGCTCGGCGGCGGTGAACCAAAGGGCGAGGAGGCATCAGCAAAGTGGGCGTGATACTTTAGCTTCCCCTTGACACTCAACACCGAGGCTTGGGGGCGAGACACAATGGGGAAGAGAGAGATGGCGAGGGGGAGACGGAGAGGGATAGGGGAAGGGCAGAGTAGGATAGCAGGGACAGAGAGGGGCCGATGCACTCCCAAGATGCAACGCCCAATGCAAAAACTTCTCCAACAACTACATCAAGGAAATATCACGCGCGTCGGTGTTTACATTCGCTCCTTAAACTGCAAAGATGGTAAAGAGATCTGGCGGGATGTTCGGACGAGCTAAGCATGGACGCTGCCCACGCCCAGGAACAGCGAGACGGAGGCAAGAAACAGACGGTTAGAAGGCTTAATTATCTCGTTAAACTTGACTATAACCGTTGATTAAATTTGTCTGTAGCTCTCTTGTTCTTCAGTCACGAGAAATATTTTTAGAGGTCACAAAAGAGCTTAGTCGTGAGTGTTTTCAACGTTCATGGTGCAGCAGCGTTATTAAGAAAGGAAAAATTACTTAAAAAAAACTCTGGAAGAAAAGACTTTGGGTCGTATTACAAGACAAATCGCAGCCCAAGAACACATATTTGACAAGGCTTTCGTAGGAGTTGTGGGCATTTCCAGGGGTAGTTTTATGACCCTGGTGGTAGTGTGAGTCTTCTTCTGTACCGTGAACCTGAAGAAACACTCATTAGAACCCGACTGACCCACTCTTTGACCTTTAGAAATAGCTGATGTGAGAAGCGAGTGTGTTTTATAATACCAACCAAAGAATTCAGGAGGTTAAAACACAGGAGCAAAACCAGTGATAAAAAACTAGATGTCAAGTTAATATTGAAAAAGAAAATCAGAGTTAAAGCACGAGAACATTGGCATTGAGTGAATAGAAAATCCGGGAGCCGTTGGAAAGGCATATCCCGGGACTACATCTGATCTGATCTGACCATCACTGAGCTTATAGAACTACCCAAGGAAATACTCACAACCTCTAGCCAAGCCCCATTTCCACATTCATGGTGCGGACTCCTTATCACATTATCACTAGGGCCATAAAACTACAAACGGAAACACTCATAACCTCTACGAAAGCCTTATCAAATGTGGGTGCGTTAGTCCTGACATTAGACACAATGCAGGAGGAGGCTTCTTAAAAGGGACCTTAGTGTAGCTTAATCGTCTATTGTCCTTTCTTTCCCTTGACACAATGCAGGTAGAAGGTTAAGAAGGGCGTCTCATAAAGCATAATTCTACCGCTAGAGAAACGTTATGGTCTGAATCCGTCTGTCTTTTGTCTTCTGGTTTCTTAGACACAATGCAGGAGAAGAGGGTACTTGGAGGGGGTCTTAATATAGCATGATATTCTCATTGTGTAGACGGGTGTAACGGAGACAAGAGACACACACACACATACACAAGCAGGTCCATTTTTCTGTTGCCTTCCAGTTCCTACGGCAATGCAGGAGGATAGACTATAAATAAAATTCGCCTGCGCCACTACGTACAGGGGTCATCCAAAAGCTCCCTCAAGACAGCCATGGAAAGCTCTTAAAACAAATAACAAACGGATCATCACGTAGCGCAGAAGCCTTACAGTGCAAACGAGTGATGAGACAAACACACACAAACACAGATCCGTCAGTGTCTTGCCTTCCAGCTCCCAAGAGACGAGGCAGACGGAGAGGCGGTTGAAGGGACTCTGGTTGGTACTGTCAAATGCTCCCACCCCTTACACCAACTATTTCCAGAGGCCAAATAGGAGGTTAATCGAGTTCTAATGAGTGTTCTTTAAGGTTCACCGTACAGAAAAAGGCTCAGACTACCACCAGGGTCATAAAGATACCTCTGGAAATGCCTTAAACTCCCACGAAAGACTAGTAAATTACGTGTTCTTGGGCGCAGAAATGTTTAAAAATATGGCCCTCTACATGTAGCCTCAGACCCTTAGAGTGTAAACAGGGGCGACGATAAACACACACACACACACACACACATGCAAACACACCCCATTCCATCTGTTTACTTTAACCCGGTAGCTGCGGGGTCATGTTTCTTAGGTTAGGTTAGGTTAGGTTAAAGGCCCCTCTAAGCAAAATAATGAGAAAGAATCATCATCACTCACGCAAACCATTTCATAATATATATCAACGCATATGTGATCAGTTTATGCATCATCTATCTTGGGAGGTTTATATCATGGCACAAATTTGGCCCATCGCTGGTACACGGTAAAGCCACAAATTTGGCCCGTCGCTGCTACCGGGTTAAGGAGGTGCTCTGTTTAGCTTCCATTGGGGGCACTGAGGTGTGTTAGAGGAGGCTGTTCTGTAACCAAGGAGCCGAGACGAGGGTATGAACAAGGGCCAGTCGTTTTTTTATCTTTTTTTCTTGCGGACAGTGAGTAATAGTTTGTACCCTGAAGGTGTAAATACTAACTGTTTCTATGAGGAAGAGTTGGTCCACATATGGTGAGTGTCTGGGTTGGGGGGGAGCAGGAGGGAAGGGAGAGGGAGGTAGAAGTAGATTGTTGCTAAAACCACACATTAATTTGATAGATCGTGCATGTGGGTTGGGGTGGGGGTGGAGGGTTGATGTGTGTGTGTGTGTGTGTGTGTGTGTGTGTGTGTGTGTGTGTGTGTGTGTGTGTTAACAGTGGTGTGGATGGAAAACCTTTGCCAACCGACTTCCTTCCTTCCTTCCTTCCTTCTCTTCTCTTCCTTCCTTCCTTTCTTTCTTCTCTTCCTTCCTTCCTTCCTCTTCCTTCCTCTCCCACATCCTTTTCCTCGCCATTCGCCACTGTCATGTTACGTTCATTTGCATGCACGGCGGGATATTAAACTTGCACACACACACACACACACACACAATATACTCTCTCTCTCTCTCTCTCTCTCTCTCTCTCTCTCTCTCTCCCACCCCCCCACCAGGACCCCAAGTTTGCGCTTATCTCTTACGAAGAAAAAATAAATAAATAACTTCCTAAAATGACTCACAGCTACTCCCTTATCAAGAAAGTGGAGAGAATAAGGAGAGAAGAGAGAGAGGGAGGTAAAGAAAAAAATGAAACGTTTAAAAAGACTAACTTCCCCTGTAATCTGTTCCTTTCACTAATCTCTTTCTGTGTAACTATTCTGTTCGTTATTCTCAAACGCTCTCGGCTCTAAGAACAAACATTTTCAAGGGCTACAAATGAGATTATACAGTCGGGTTATCGTAGTGCTTTGTCCTATTCAGAGCGCAGAAGCCTCGTCAAACTACCACTAGGCTCATGAAACACCCCATGGAAATACTGACACAACCTGAACGAAAGCCTCAAGAAATGTGCGTGTGTTGAGAATACTCGTTTTTTCCCCCTCTTCCTGTTCGCTTGTTTGCTGCTTCAACGCCAACGGAGAGGAGAGAAAGAGGAGAGGAGAAAGGGAGGTGGAAAATGAACGTAGATATAAGGAGACTATTTTTTTTCTTTTCCTTCTTTCTTCTGTTAACTTGCCCGCCGCTTCAACGCCACGGAAAGTTCAAAAGAGTGAAGAGACGAGAAGGGAGGTAAAATAATGAATGTATAAGGAGAGAGAGGAGAGAAAGAGAGCGGAGAAGAAGAAGAGAGGAGAGAAAGAAAGATAAGAAAAAATGAATGTTTAAGGAGACAAGTTCTTTTCTCTTCTTCTACTCTCTCTCTCTCTCTCTTTCTTTCTGTTCGCTTGCTTGCCATTTCAACACTTAGAGAGAGAGAGAGGAGAGAAAGAAAGATAAGAAAAAATGAATGTTTAAGGAGACAAGTTCTTTTTTCTTCTACTCTCTCTCTCTCTTTCTTTCAGTTCGCTTGCTTGCCATTTCAACCCTTAGAGAGAAAGGAGAGAAAGAGAGCTTTAACGCCACGCAAAGAAGGTTCTGCACGAGGGAGTTGGTCGGCTAAAGGAAGACAAACAGACCGCACCTCAACGAGTCTAAGAGGGCGGTACTTGGCTCGGCGTAATTAATCGATGCACAGCCCGTTTACCGCCGCCGAAACGCATTAGCCGCCCGTGCGAGGGATGGGAACACGGACACAGTGAGAGGGAAATAGAGGTTAGTTTGGAATTGCATAAGTAGTAGTAGTAGTAGTAGTAGTAGGACGGGAAGTTGGAAGACGAGGAGGAGGAGGAGGAGGACGAGAAGGAGGATGAAGAGGAAGACGAGGACGAGGAGGAGGAGGAAGAAAGACGAGGAAGAGGAGGAAAAGGAGAACGAGGAGGAGGAGGAGGAGGAGGAGCAGGAGTAATACCATAATAATAATAATAATAATAATAATAATAATAATAATAATAATAATAATAAACAGGAACAGCAGCTAATCCTCGTACGTTATCTCCGCCTCAAGACACTCGCCATTAGCAATTCCACGAGCCACCCGCCTGACAGGTTACATTAATTGACCGCGAGAGAAAAAAACATCTGATTTGAAAGATAATTGCCCACATAAGTTATTCTCCGGGGCAGCGGCGGAGGCAAAGGCGGTGCAGAATTGTTACGAGCGGGTCAAACAGGATCAGATTCGCCATTCTAACAATACAATACTACTACTACTACTACTTTTACTACTACTACTACTACTACTACTACTACAATGACAATATTCTTATACTATGCCAGAATCTAAAGGAATGGAAAGTTTCGAGGCTATTCTAAATATTTGTTCGTAAATCCTTCCTTTTTTTATTAGCTCTGGGAACAGGAAAACAGAAAGCACTTAGCTAGTATTTCTCGTTTTTTAATCACTCCAATCTTGCTATTAAAAATCTAGACACGTTGAATTAAAGACAGGCGGATTACGAGCTCATGAATTTTCCTTGCCTATAAACATTTTGCGATTCTCTCTGACTTTCGGAATACTCAGTAAAAATAAATAATAAACCAATAACAAGTCCGACAAGATTAATGGCCAGACGTTTAAGGAACAAATTATCAGCAACTAAACGCATGATCAGGTGAAATCCAACGTATAAATCATGTCACATCAAGTCCAAATAAGCAACGGAACTCATTAGGAACGATGCCATGAGAGAAAACCGAGGCTCGTCAAACTAAAGGGGATGACTGTTCGAAATGTCTCTACTTGTATTGTTTAAGGAAATGTTAGTAAAATCATGGACGGGTGGGTGAGAGAGAGAGAGAGAGAGAGAGAGAGAGAGAGAGAGAGAGAGAGAGAGAGAGAGAGAGAGAGAGAAAAGAAGGAAAGGAAAGGAAAAGAGGAGAAAGAAGAAGATGAAGGAGAAGAAGAAGGAAGAAAAAGATGATAAAGAAAATGAAAAAGAAGAAAAAGAAGATAAAAAAGAACAGGAAGACGAAGAAGAAAGAGACGGAGATAAGCATTGAAATACCTCTCGCTTTAAACTCTTCAGGAAACGAAAGTAAAACCCTCAACAACTTACGAAGGAGAAAGAAAGAAAAGATAATTGGATAACCTGTTCTTGTGCAACCCTTCGAAGAAAAAAAGATGCAAAAAAATAAAACTAAATACAAAAAATCGCAATTCTCAGTAAACCGTCGACTTGTATTTATTATTATACCTCTGCATACCTGTCCATTCTTTGCCTACCTGTCTGTCCGCTCATCATGGTAACCTGTTCTCATGTGGGCGCCTCCGACTGGTTAAAAGGCGAGTGGAAGATGAATAAAAAAAAAGGGGTTGTGGAATTATTAAATGGACTACCCTTTCTGTCTCTTATCTCGATCTATTAAATGGCTGTGATAAGGTTCTTTTTGGATTGGAAATTACGTGTGTGTGGATTTGTTGAAGGTAGTAGTAGTAGTAGTAGTAGTAGTAGTAGTAGTAGTAGTAGTAGTAGTTTTCATTGACCTATACATTGCTCTTTCGCTATACGACCATCAGCTGTCTTTTTTTTACTCCTACGATACAAAACAAGGCTGAAGGCGAGTGAGCAAGCGTTTGTGTGTGTGTGTGTGTGTGTGTGTGGGTGGATGTTGATGGGAGTGCGTGCGTCTCCTCCTCTCCCCTCCTCCTGCTCGGCCCACACTCCTTATTACATATCTCGCCTCCCTGGGCCGCGGCGGGACGCGTGGCAGGCCGAGGGTTGCGTGCTGGCGAGCCCTGAGCCACCGCAGGAAGCATTGCGCCAAAACTCACCAACACCCACAGCACACGAAGCTGAGGCAAGCACGGCACGAAAGAGGAACGAGGAAAAACAAATAATAGTGTTTGAGGCGAAGATGCAGAGGATTTTTTCTTTATATACGAAAGTTAGCATGATGTTCCATATATGCACGAGAAATCATTTAAGTTACTGACAATACTAATGAACGGGTCGTGGGATGATATAACACATGAAGGATTTAAAAGTGAGTCACGAGTAACAAAATAGTCTCCCATATACAGGTAAGCATAAGAATTTGTTTACTATGAGTGGTGGACGTGTGGAACAGGCTCGGTAGTCTTGTGATTGCCAATACCATAATCACATTCAAGAAAAGGTTAAGTTTTTCATGGGTAGTGAGGTTGGGTGTGGTTAGGCTGACGGAACCATAATATTACAAATTCCTGCCATCAACCCAAGTCAATCTTATCCAGAACCGACCTTACCCAAGTCAATCTAACTCAACCCCGAGGCAGTTAATATACGTCAAACTCAAAACTACACGATCCAAGAGGCACAAACACAACACCGAGACATCAAGATTCAAGAAAACATTAGAACAAACCTTTTTACCTCTGACGGGATTTCATAACCACCACCAAAACAAAAAATAAAGAAAAAAATAACACCACCACCACTACCCCAATCCACCCACCCCACCACCACAATCACCACCACTACTAACATTCCCCACCAACAACTCCACCCCATCACCACAATCCTTCCCTCACCACCATAATTATTCACCCCCACCGCCCACCCAACCACACCCTGCACCATCACCCCACACCACCCCATGACCCCCAAAGCCACAGAGGGGTCGAGAATGCGTGACCAAACCCCAAATTATGCCAACCCAGCCATTTCCCTCGCGACAGACAAGCACGCGAGGAGTGTTGTGATGACGGGGAGGGACGGAGGGGGTAGAGGACGATGAAAGGGGTGTTGGGGGAAGAGGGGGATGTGTTAGGTACTGGAGTTGGATAGAGAGGAGAGTGGGGAAGGAGGAAGGAAGGTGGAGGAGACACGAATGGATGGAAGCTGAATGGGAACCCGTTAGGTATGTTTAATGAGACGAGGTGGAGGAAGAAGGGCAGGAAGTGGATATCAGGAAGGTAATTAGGTAAAGAACAAAGGCAATGCGACAGAGTGTGACTGAGAGGATTGACTTCAAGGGGAGCGGAGAGGGATGAAAGGAAAGTACCAGGTTATCTTTTTTTAATGAGACTTCATGAAAGGAGAAAAAGGGAAAAAGTGTATTAGGCAAAGAGAGAGGAGGAGAAGAAGAGAAACAGAGGGAAGCAAGTGATAAATGTATTACGTACAGAAAGAAGGAAAGAAAGAAAGAAAGGAAGGAAAAGAATACAGGAGAGAGAGAGAGAGAGAGAGAGAGAGAGAGAGAGAGAGAGAGAGAAAAAGTTAAAGATAAATCGAATCCGCTAGGAAAAGAGGAAGTGAGGGGAGGCAGAGGGATGCAAGGGAGAGAGGGAGGGAGGAAAAGGGAGAGTGAAAGGGTGGCAAGGGAAGATGAGGAAATGGAGGGGGAGAAGGTAAGGGGAGAGGAGAAAGGGAGGCAACGAAGGTGGAGGTAAGGGTAGAGGGAGGCAAGGGAAAGGGAGGGAATGGAGGGGAAAGGAAGGAGAGGGAGGAGGAGGTAGGGAAAGGGAGGCAAGAGAGAGGGAGACAAGGGAGAGGCGAGGCAAGAGAAAGGGAGGAAAGGGAGAGGGAGATAGGGAGGGGGAGGCAGGTAAGGGAGGCAGGACAGAACAGGTGCATTCACGATATTGGCAAAAGGTGTGGTAGGTGTTAAGGGTTGAAGGCATCGACCTGTCTGTCTGTCTGTCTATCGGTTTATTTCCGCGCTCCTGCTGGTTTTGGAAGTGGCCCAGCTCTCTCTCTCTCTCTCTCTCTCTCAAACAAAAGGGTTCTCAAATGTCACTTTATCGGGTACGATTGATTATATATAACCACAGTACAAACTCTCTCTCTCTCTCTCTCTCTCTCTCTCTCTCTCTCTCTCTCTCTCTCTCTCTCTCTCTCTCTCTCTCTCTCAATCCCCCTGCACACACACATTATCTTTTTTATCTACCATATTTTATCTTTTTTTATCTATTCTAAATCTCATAATTGCGTAAAGCCCATATATCAATTGTCAGGCATTTGATTAGTTTCTTGTGTAGTCTCTCTCTCTCTCTCTCTCTCTCTCTCTCTCTCTCTCTCTCTCTCTCTCTCTCTCCATACTGGCGTGAGGTGGACGGCCATCATACACTCTCAAGATGGACACGCCGCGAAGCTATCTCTCTTTTTTTTGTTCTCTATCTCGCCCTCCCTTTCTGCCCCGTAACCTTGACCATGACTGTGTGTGTGTGTGTGTGTGTGTGTGTGTGTGTGTGTGTGTGGTGGCATTGTGGTTAATATGACAATGGGATGGTGGTTGCAATAGGAGGAGGAGGAGGAGGAGGAGGAGGAGGAGGAGGAGGAGTGTTACAGGCTCTCGTAAAAGTAGGGGGGAAAAATTAGTGGCAGTAGTAGTAGTAGTAGTGGTGGTGGTTGTGGCATTAGTGGTAGTGGTAGTGGTGGTGGTGGTGTTGATGACGGTGGTGGTGGTGGTGGTGATGGGGCGTTCCGTGTGTCAACGAGAGGAGTGTTTGGACTGAGGGAGGAGTTCCTTTACCACCAACACCACCACCACCACCACGCCCCCTCATACTCCCCTTCACCCCCACTCTCTCCCTCCTTCCTCCCATCCTTTTCATTTGGCACGTCGGTTTGTATGGCCATCTGTTACATTACTCACGGTTACCACACACACACACACACACACACACACAGAGCTACATCAAAAGACACTGAACACATATACATCTTCATCTAATAAGTTCTCTCGTTACACGGAGCGCTGAAGTTACCATGTTAATATCCCCTTCCTCATTCCACTCTTCAATACATCAGAGAAACAAGGTAGGTAATAAACGTATCAGGCGCGTGTTCTTAAGTATATGAAAATTATTATTCGTTATTCACTTGCGTTATTTATTCGTTAACCTTGAATGGGGTGTGATGTATACGAGTGGTTGTGATTTTTTTCCCCTTGATTTGAATTCTTGCATCATTAGGCAGTTTGTTTGGGAGGAAAAAAATGTGGTATGTTGGTACGTGTTTGGTTGTGGTGTGGGTGGTGGCGATGGTGGTGAGGGGGTGAGGGTGGTGATCATGGTGGTTGCTGGGTCATGCAAAGGCTCTTGAGAGTATATCCCCCTCTCTCTGTCTCTCTCTCTCTCTCTCTCTCTCTCTCTCTCTCTGTCAGCTCGTTAAGTCCCTGACAACTCTGGATTATATCATCGTAACTATGTCATTATTATTCCCCACACGCACAGACAACGACCCCCAGCAACACACCACACACACACACACTCAATGCGCCTCCTCGTTCCTACTGATCCTGCATAATCCATCCTTCTCCTCCTCCTCCTCCTCCTCTTTCCCTACCTCACAAGACGGGCCTTTAAATGCTTCCCCCCAACGTCCCTCTATCAATAATGAGAGCATATGCTATAGCAACGCGTGGCCTCAGAGCTCATCTCCGATACCCTACATAAAACAAAATGGACTAAGTTTTTATTCCGTCAATGTCATTCCTTCAGGACTCGGTTTTAAGCCCAGGGCAGCGCGTCGAGGGTCTGCACGAGGAGGACTTGGACAGCGGATGGGACGAGAACGAGTCAGTGTCTTCCTCTGGGTCCGAGAGCGACAGTTCATCGTCAGGCTCAAGGGGAGATGACGAGGACGACACGAAGGACGCTGTGTGGAGGATGACGAGGACGCGGAGAGGTTCCACAACGAGATCAGTTAAAGAGGAGCGGTATGTTCTCGGCAAAGAGGAATCCGACTCTATGAAAGACTTGTGCATCTACTTCCTTCTCATTACCCTCCTCCTCGTCATCGTCCTCTCCGCCTTGCTTGATATAGTTAGGTGAACACTAACAAGGCACCTCCAGGATTACTTTAGACCACCTTGAACTGCGCCTCCTCACTCGTTTTCTATGTTTCTCTAATTTATGACTGAGCAAACTCCTTATTATGTTGAGATGCTGGGGTTAAACTATAAATACAATAACCCAAACACCTCCAGCAGTATTTTGAAACGCCTCGAACTTCGCCTCCCCACTTATTTATATGATATTTTACATGACTGAGCAAACTCCTTTATGTTGAGACGCTGGGATGAACACTATAAATAGAATATATAACAGACTCCTCCATCAGAGCTTTGAAACATCTTGAAATACACCTCCTCACTCGCTTTACATGTTAATCTATTTTATGACTGACCAAACCCATGATGCTGAGAACACTGTAAAACCAATGAAACTAACATCCCCGTAAGTCCCCTCCCCCCTCTCTCTCTCTCCTTTTTGTTATTTTTTTCTATTCAAAATTGTTTGTTTGGAGGCGTGCTTTGGGATCCCCGAGGTAGGTAATGCAAGCAACTCCGTTTTCTATCCTCCTTTTTCATTTTAATCTCCTGAGGCTGGTCGTGTTTGGCCCCAGAGCACGGCATCCATTCCACCTTTTATAAACCAAGGTAAGCATTCGACGGTGAGGTATCCGGGTAGGGCTACAGTTTTATAATTCAATGGTAAACGCTATTTTTTAAGGGAACAGTTTTACGTTAGCTTCAAATTGGAAAGGAAACCCAATGAAAGACTAGTATATGTGTTATAGTTTGCTCAATTGTATAGTTTTTTTTTTTTTTAGATTCGTTTTAAAATACACAAAAGAAAAGGACGACATCAACACATATTTGGTTTAGTTACGACAACATATTATTATTATTATTGTTATTATTATGACGGGGGAATGAACGCGCAATAAAACCAAAATGAATTCCAACGAGAAAGACAAATGAAAGAAAATAAATACCACAAAAATAAATGAAATGAAAATACATGAAAAAAAAAAACACTGCAGAGGAAGTACTTAGACATCCATACCGCATCAATAAAGATAAGCGAAACAGGTCAAACGTAAAAGACTTAGCATTGTCGTTTTCTCTCACTAATTACAAGGCGCATTAGCATATAGATAACCACACACGTTAAAAAGAAAACGGACAAATGACCTGCAGTATTGAATGTCGCTGCTGGCTGCTCCTACGTCTGGCAGCGGGCGGGGCGGAGGGCGGGAGGATATTCGCGAGGGAGGGTGGGCGGGAGAAAATCGCGAGGGAGGGTGGGGCGGGTTGGTGCACATGGGGCGGTGAGGGAAGGTAAATCTTAATGCTTATGGTAATTACTGTTGGGTTCCGATAAGCTTAAATGGTCAGTGATTCATTCCCGCTCTGTTCCTTGAGAGTACCGAACGCCATTGACATGCTAGTTATACCACGCTGATGTGTCGATAACGTAGATGAAGATATGGGTGGAGGTGAGAGAGGTGGTGGTGGTGAAGGAGGAGGTGGTGGTGGAGGAGTTGGTGATGTTGAAGATGGAGGTGAAGAGTTGGAAGAGGAACTGGAGCGAATATTGATAAAAAGCGCAAAAAATGATTTAAGGAAGGATGAGCAAATGGGCAGAAAGAGGAGGTTGAAGGGGGGGAGGAGGAAGAGAAGAAGGAAGGTAAAGAATAGAAGAAAAATATGCAAAAGATGGTAAGTGTTTGCAGGAGGCGAGGGTAATATTATGATGGAAGGGGAAAGAAAACTAACCGAAGGAGGGAAATAGAAGAGGGGAAGAGATTGAAAAGGAGAAAGAGGAGGAGGTTCTGAGTCTCAGGTAAACACGCCAAATCAGGATTAGTCGAGGTTACGTTTGGTTATGTTTACCTGACCGACAGTGAACGTAAACACACTCTCTCTCTCTCTCTCTCTCTCTCTCTCAACCCCATAACCTTGAATATACAAACACTTTTTAAATAAAACACACACACACACACACACACACACACACACACACACAGAGAGAGAGCGAACGTTTCAATAATAATCAAAGCTCTTTTAAATCCTACAACCGGAGAATATCATGTTTTGAATCTCTGGTTTTAAACGAGAAAAACCTACAATAAAGGCTTTAGCGAAATCATAAAACGTTCATAAAGAATTAAAAAAAGGAATATTGAAAGCTAAAAAGAAAACGTAAAAAGCCTAGACGAGAAAAACATACACGAGAGAGATAAAGAGGATATTAAAATTCATATTCATAATAAAAGTAAAACGTAGGAATTCTGTCAAGGTGAGTGTGTGGGCGATTTACAGGTGTGGCGACGACAGGTATGTGACCCCTCGCCTCTCCCACCTTTCCTTCCTTCTCCTTCTCTACCTTTCACTCTTCCTTCCCTCTCCACCACCAACCAGCCTCTACTCGATCAACACCTTTCTCGAACACCTCTCTAATCCCTGTTTTGCTTCTCCTCCTCCTCCTCCACCACCTTTCACTCTTCCTTCCCTCTCCACCACCAACCAGCCTCTACTCGATCAACACCGCCTCTCTCAAACACTTCTCTTTCCCTCTTTCATCCCTCCTTTTCCTCCTCCTTCTCCTACTCTTCCTTTCCTCCACCACCACCAACCTCTACTCGATCAACACCGCCTCTCTCAAACATCTCTCTTTCCCTCTTTAATCCCTCCCTTGGTCCCCCTTTTCCTTCTCCTTCTACTCTTCCTTCCCTTTCCACCACCAATCAGCCTCTACTTCTTTCTCAACCACCTATTTTTCCTTCTTTAAATTTGCTTCCTCCCTCTTACTCATCCTTCCCTTCTCCTTCTTTCTCCACGTCCACATTCTATACCACTACTCTTTCTTCTCCTTTATTTACTTTATTACTTCTCCTCCTCTTTCTATTCCTGATCCTACTGCTTATCTATTATCTCTCAACTTTCCTTCCTCAATCATAACCCCTGTCACCATCCACTTCTACTCCTTTCTCTCCAAATTCTTTAACACAATCTACTCCCCTTCTTCTCCACTCCCAGCGCCTCCTACTCTTCCTTTGTCATCCATTCCTGCTTCTCCTTCGCCACCATCATCCTCCTCCTTCACCACCAGTTCCTCTTCCTCCTCCTCTTCCTCTTCCTCCTCCTCCTTCTCTCCCTGTCACTTGTCCCATCACTCTTGCCTCAGTTAAATATCAAGCGTCCATTTCTCTATTACTTCACTTTTTTTTTTGCACAAATTTATGCTTCGCGTAAATCATCGTAAAATATGCAACAGGGAGGGTGTTTAATCTTTTCTTTAGTAGTAGTAGTAGTAGTACCGGTAGTAGGAGTTGGGATTTTTGGATAGTTTGCTCATGATTTGTTCCTCTCTCTCTCTCTCTCTCTCTCTCTCTCTCTCTCTCTCTCTCTCTCTCTCTCTCTCAAAACGCAAGACACATAATCCATTTTCTTTCTTTTCTAAACGAGTGTCATTGTTTGCAGCCACTCAACTCAGGCCTCGAGGGTGACGTGGGGAGGAGGAGGAGGAGGAGGAGGCCGGAAGATGCCTTGAGGACCCTGGGAAATCCGTCAATGCCTCACTTCTACTTAAACTATCGATGTTTTGGGGAAGATAAATCGCATGGGAGAGAGAGAGAGAGAGAGAGAGAGAGAGAGAGAGAGAGAGAGAGAGAGAGAGAGAGAGAGAGAGAGAGAGAGAGAGAACGACATATTTTCCTCCCTATTTTTTTCTTCTTTTCACAAACACAAACCGTAAACTAAAAGAAGATTAAAGAAAAAAAAAGTTCAGCACTCTCTCTCTCTCTCTCTCTCTCTCTCAAAGGTGTGTCTTGGGTTATATCCCTTATCTTGTCCACCTGGCTATCACCTGCTCCTTATCATAATTAAATGCCTGCTGCTACTATGCTGGCGGTGCTGTTGGGTATGGCTTTGGTGGTGGTGATAGTGGTGATGGTGGTAGTGGTGGTGGTGGTTGGGTATGGCTTTGGTGATGGTGGTAGTGGTGGTGGGTGGGTAGTGTGGAGGGGATAATGTACGGTACAGCTAATGGATGGGATGGTAAACAAGCTGCGTAATGGTGGTAGTGAACATTGCCCTGATCGTAGTGGGAGGGCGTGGCAGGGGAGGTAGGGGTGCACGAGCGAGAGTTTTGTTGTAGTTGCTGTCAATGTTGTAGGATGGCTGAATAGTGGTAGAAATACTGATAGTGCATGGGGGTGTGATTTTGTAGTTGTTTCGGTCTCTGTAGTAAGTTAGAAATGGTGTTGATTTAGTGGTAGTATTTGTGACTGTGCATGGGAGATATTGTACTTAATGTTATGGCTGTCTCTGGTAGTGGTGGTGTGGGTTTCAACGGCGCTGGAGTAGTGGTAGTAATAGTAGGGTAGTGGAGAGGCAATTGTAGTGGTAGGACAAGAAGTTAAGCTGTAATGGTAGCAGGAGTAGAAACGATGGTGGTAGTGGTAGCATTGGTAGTGGAGTATGCTTGGTGGAGTAGTAACCGTGGTAGTGGTGGTGGTCTGTGAGGGGTATTGGTGGTGGAGTGGTAGCCGTGGCAGTGGAGTATGCCTGGTGGAGTGGTAACCGTGGTAGAGGTGGTGGTCTGTGAGGGGTATTGGTGGTGGAGTGATAGCCGTGGCAGTAGTGGAGGTGGTAGTGGTTGAGTCAGCTGTTCTCACTCGGCCACAGGTGTTCCCAGGCAGTTAACCTATTTTTCACAGGAACAGATGCACACCCCAGCTTTAAGTAGTATTATGTTTGTTATTTGTGAGGCTGACACTCGGCCTTTCATTGCCAGTGGTACGTGTGAGGTTATTATACAGTGTTCGTGGAAAGGGTTTCATATTACCATATTGATATCCGGTCCTAATTCCATCGATTAATTTCCGTTTTGCCAGATTTATTTTGAGTTATCGAATTATGCCGTCTTCTCTTCATGCCCAAATGTTTGATGTCTATGTGGTTGCAAATTGCGTTCCGTATGTGTTTATGTTTTATCTAATGTGGTGTTGATAATGTAATAATTTTCTCTTCTCAACAAATGGGAAAGATAAACAAGGCCTACAGTTATAACAGGGTACAGAGCAAACACACACACACACACACACACACACACACACACACACACACATGCACACAGGACGGGGCTTAGTAATCAGCTCACATCAATCTCTTATCTCTCTCCCTAAGCCCTCCTCCCTTCCACCTCGCTCTCCGCTCTTCCCCCTAATGACAACTCCCCTCGCTTCCACCCCCTCACACACACACACACACACACAAACACACCTTTCCCTCCGCCTACTTCCTTATCACCAAAAGGGGTGGAGGGAAAAGAAAAATGTGAAAATTCTCTTAATAGGTCCGGAAGTACACCTACACCACCACCACGACTAAAAACATAAATAATAAAACAACAGGAAAAATGACCATGGTACAAATATTACTGCTACTTCAACTAAAAATACTACTAGCCTACTGTGTGTGTGTGTGTGTGTGTGTGTGTGTGTGTGTGTGTGTGTGTGTTTCAACCTATCTCCCAGTGGTTATTCATAATTGTCCATGAGTGAAAAAAACATCCATTGTTAATTTCCTGTTATTCACTCGCGACACGGAATGCAAAGCGCCAATTAGCATAGGAAAAGGGTCTGATTGCATGCTAATAACGCAGAAAAAACAGTAATTTGAGACTTAATCACGGGTGCATTAACGTGACTTCTGGTGATTGAAGATAACACACGAGCTGCAGGCGAACAGTGACGAGGGAAGGAGTCACATGGGGATGAATGACGCAATAACCCAACTATGGTGTGTGTGTGTGTGTGTGTGTGTGTGAGAGAGAGAGAGAGAGAGAGAGAGAGAGAGAGAGAGAGAGAGAGAGAGAGAGAGAGAGAGAGAGAGTACGTATGAGTTTGAATTAAGCTGATTTATGGGTTTATTATGTGAACGTAGCACAATGAGATAAAGACAGATATGACCTGAAATCTTGATACCAGATATATAGTAGCAGCAGCAGCAATAGTAGTAGTAGTAGTAGTAATAGTAGTAGTAGTAGTAGCAATAGTAGTAGTAGTAGTAACTGAAATGGTGACACGTGAAGGACACACACACACACACACACACACACACACACACACACACACACACACACACTTGTTTACATACTTGCTATTGGCAGCATTTTTTGCGTGTCCTTGAGTGGCGTCCTGGCGTACACACACACACACACACACACACACACACACACACACACACACACACACATGCAAGTGCCTGCCCTGAGGGTCCTTTTGAAGCCCATTTGTGGGAAGGTAACAATGGGGAAGAATGACGCAGCATCAGGACACACACACACACACACACACACACACACGAGACACAAGCCATTTCCCGAAGCGTCCAAGGTGATGTTGCAACCGCAGGACTTCCCCCTTCACCCCCTTTCCCATCACCTCCTCCCCTCCTATGCACACACCCACCTCCCTCGTCCCACCCACGTCAGGACAGGACTAGACGAAAACTTAATTCAATTTCCTCATCTCTCCCTCTCACTCCCCTCCCGACATCCTGCTCCCGTGTCCTGCCAACCCCACCACCTTGTCCCACCACAACTGAACATACATACAATAGGAAAAATTCGCTTCCTTTACACAAATTTTTCCTGATACAAGGCCTTGGGTTGGTTCATGCCGTCCCCCCTCACTTATATTTAACGACCGTGTCTATCCGTTAGGGAGGATTCACAGCACAGACATCAAACAGACTACCGTAGTAAAGAAAAGGTAAATATGCAGCAATCAACTGTTGCAAAATTACTTCTATGTATGTCTTGTTAATGGAACTGCTGGATAAATGGACTTCACTCGCTTTGAAGATGTATATCCATCCCACTGAGAGGATATGTGAAATGATTTAAAATAACAATACATATACGTAACGACTGGACAGAACTTAAAACTTTCCACTTACTTTCACCGTCGAACATGCATGAACATCCAAAGTCACCTTAGGATGCAAAGAAACCGCAGGAAGAGACCGTATCCACAATTAGTCGATAATAAAAAAATGTTGTCGACGAGCACCTAATTATCAACTCTCGGCGCTATATAACTCTAAATTAGGACGGGTTGAGCACTTCCGGATGTCGACACGATTATCATTATTTCCTCTCACACAACACCGTCGACTCCTTTTCCGGCACACAAAGGAAGATTAAGATAAAGCAGCTGCAATTTTTCTTCTTTTCTCTCCGGCGGATGTTTTCTTGTTGCAAGGAGAGAGAGGGAGGAGGAGGGAGTGGTAGATGACGGAGTGAAGGGGGAGTTAGGTGTGTGGGTGGGTTGCTGGGTGGGGTGGAACGGGTTGAGTACACACCTCCCTCTCCCCACCCACACCTGTTGGTTATTTATAGCGGTGACAGGTGTGGCCATGATCAGGCGTCCCTTGAATTTTTCGCCGTTCAGGTTTTACAAAGTGTCTTGGTGTCGTAAGTCGTGTGGTTTGTCCTTGCTAATTAGGGAATGTTTTCTTCTTACGTAAACATTAAAATTTTACTTAAGTCTCCTTCCTTTCCTCCCTTGGGGTTTACAAGATGGAGAATTTTTCATCTTGGGTAAACGTATATTTTCCTTCACTCTTTCCTTTCCTTCCTTGGCTTTTGTGAGTAGCTACAAAGGAAGTTTTCATGTGAAGTAAACATTAAAATTTCCTTCACCGTCGTTCCTCCTCTTCCCTTCTATTTCTTTTTATTTTTCAAGTAGCGAAAGGTAGGTGGTAACTTTTCTAACCTTTCCTCTCCTTTCTTGGCCTCTATAAGTAGCTACAGGGTAAGTTTTCATCTCCAGTAAACATTAAAATTTCCTTCACCGTCGTTCCTCCTCTTCCCTTCTTTCTTTTTATTTTTCAAGTAGCGAAAGGTTGGTGGTAACTTTTCTAACCTTTCCTCTCCTTTCTTGGCCTCTATAAGTAACTACAGGGGAGGTTTTCATCTCCAGTAAACATTAAAATTCCCTTCACCGTCGTTCCTCCTCTTCCCTTCCTTGCCATTTTATTTTTCAAGTAGCCAAAGGTCGGTGGCAGTACATCACACGGCTGTCTATGTGTGCTGGGTGGTCTGTCCGCAGCTTGGTATGTCTGTCACCCCAATATTCCTTTCAGCCCCAACCTGCTGCCATTACTCACCTCGCGGCGACCCACTGACAGCCAACCCCGCCCTTGCCCCGGCCAGCCAGCTTTGTTCCGGCTACTATTTTTGTCTCACACGAGTAACTCACGATCAAATGCTGCAGATAGTAGGGGGAAGGGGGCAAGCAGCGAGGGATTACATTCTTTCATTTATTCCTTCCTTTCCGTGTGCTCTGCGGTGCCTCGCGGCCTACCAGCGGGACGCACAATCGATATTTTTTTCATATTATCCCTCCATTTATCTACACTTTTTCACCTAATTACACTCATATCACTGCTTATCTTCAACCGACTGCCTAATTTGTGGATCATTAGGCCACACGTAATGACTCATGAAATTATTCTGGTTCAATATTACTTCCTGCTTCGATAATCATTAATTCAACACTGTGGGTAAGTTATCTTGTTCTGTTTTCCTCCAGGGGTCGGAACCTTCATAATTATCTTCACAATATACCACACAATTTCCCAGTAATAGAGCCAACAGGATATCACTTCACAGCTAAGCCACCTTTGTTTCTGCAGCTCCCAACAAGGTTATAATTCCGGCCACTCCCAGCCCGAAGGAGAACCAGCACACCACGGCCTCAACACCACAGAGAAACACACACATGACCCCAGAACACACATAAAACAAACACACTCTTCGAAACACATCCCAGGGCTCTTTCTTGTTTCCTCGACTCACGGCGGGCACACGAATCCATACATCACTACCCGCCCCAAAATTCTGGTTCCAGGGTTTCCACATTCCACACACTGCCTCCACGGGTATCGAAGGTGGGCACTGAGGCTTCACATACCAGCTATTTCACCAGGAACATCACCAGTGGGTATCTCATCTCCGGGGGGAACATCGTCTAGAGCTCACAGCCCCGCCAGATCACTCCCGCCACCAACACATCCTCTCACATATCCTCACTATACACTTTGCCGCGGGTTTTCCTTCATGAACTAATCGCACATGACCATATAGTTTCCTTCGCCAGCCACCACATGTGAATTTGGAACAGAAAACACCGGCATAACACCTTTTTTCTTCTTGGCTGGACTCGCTGCATCCTTGGTGGTTGAAGCCATCTCGCCCAGTGACTTGATCGATACCGCCGGCACCAGAGGGCAGCAGCGCCACCTCAAACACCTATATTCCCTTCACACGGCCCTTCAGACACTGCACCTAGCCCACAGGAACATTGCATATCATAGCCAGGTTATATTGGTATCAACTACCTTTACTTAATAGTTGAATAATGGATAATAGCTTAAGGTGCGGTACGATAAGTTGGGCAGCACCACCACTACCAACAAACCCGTATTCTCTTCACACGGCTCATCAAACACAACACTTAACCCTCAGCAACACTACTTGTCATAGCCAGGTTTTACTTATATCAGCTACTATAAATTAATAAATGAATGGGTGATATTGGTGTGAGGTGCGGTACGATAGGTTGGGCAGCGCCCCTCACCACCTCCACCACCACCACCACCGCCACATCTGTTCCCAGGGTGCCCATTGGGTGCTGCAGCTGACTGTCGGCCGCACCTTCATATTCAGATCTCCCGTCGCCGCGATTCAACCCCTGGCGTCAAGTTGAAGGATATTTCAATAGCCTTAATAGATTCAATGAGCCATAGCCATACCGTTCACACTCCTCAATTGATTTTAGTTGACATCAAAAATGCCGTCGCTTGCTTGTCCATGTTTTTAGCAAAGGGGATTACATCAAATTTATGGGATTGAATATTTATCATTAAAACATAAGCAGCGTACACTCTGGCTATTTTTTAAAACACGACCTCTTGCATCAAATACTGCTAACGAAAAATCAATCCAGTGTTAAGAAAATTGTAGAGCTTCGCGCGCCATGAGAGAGAGAGAGAGAGAGAGAGAGAGAGAGAGAGAGAGAGAGAGAGAGAGAGAGAGGTGGGGGGGGGGGGGGTTTTAAAGTTTAAGTGGCAGGCATTGTCAAGTCTGCAATCACTGCAAATCTGCGGCAAATTACTTTGTCATGCACAATTTTCTAATTTGTGGAGTTATGTACTGCCTCACACACACACACACACACGCACACACAACTATTACTACTACTACTATTTCTACCACTACTACTAACTACTACTACTACTACTACTACTACTACTACTACTACTACTAATAATAATAATAATAATAATAATAATAATGATAATGACTAATGAAGCCCCACCTCCATCAGTATTAATAATGGCCCGCTAAACTCCTCCCACCCACCAGCCCATAATCACGGGACCACTTAATTAATCAACCATCCACTTAGCTACAGTGCATGGAGTCAGTGACGGGGTTGTAAGTTTGCCCTCCGACACCACCCCTCCCTCACCCCCTGTCACAGCATCCTCCCTCCTTCGCCTCCTCTTACCCCCTCTCCCCCTCTCTCGTCTGCTCTTCCATCCTCCCTCTTTCCCTTGCCCCCTCCTTCCCTCCTCTCCACTTCCTTACCCTGCAACAGTCAAGGCAAGGGGAGGGCAGAACAAGAAGGGCGCTGTGTGTGTGTGTGTGTGTGTGTGTGTGTGTGTGTGTGTCATCAGGTTTTCCTAGTCTCATCATTTCTAAAAACGTGGGTTGTGTTCTAATGTTTCAAACACCAGAGAGAGAGAGAGAGAGAGAGAGAGAGAGAGAGAGAGAGAGAGAGAGAGAGAGAGAGAGAGAGAGAGAGACCCTACTTCAAAGAAACTAACCTAAACAGTGACATTATGTACTGTAAGGACATTATTATTTTAGCTCCCCTCACAGTTCCTATTAACGCTTACATTTTTCCTCACTATAATTTCAACCCCTTGTTTTCTCTTCCCCGCGATGGCCGGCGGCAATGGGGAAAAGACACGCGGCCTTTAAAATGACGAGGCGTAACGAAGTCATTCCATAAATACTAAAATTCTGCTGAAACGGAGAAAATAAATAAAGATTGTTCTTGTTACGAAACATTTAAACTTTTCCTGGTACAGCGTGGGAGGACACACACACACACACACACACACACACACACACACACACACACACACACACACACACACACACACACACACACACACACACACACACACACACACACACACACACACACACACACTTGTAGACCAGAATTTAATAATGATAATGAAAAAAATAAGAATAAAAGAAGAATAAAACCATATAGATACAACAATAATACTTTACATAGCTTCTGATTTACATATTGAGACGGCACTAGGAGAAAGGAAGTTACTTTGCATAATAATATCGAACAAGAATAAAGAATTGTAATATATGAAGGACTTATGTTTATGCCTTCAGAGCCGTCCGTTCAAGATGCGTAGACACACTCGCGAGGTTTTGCGGGACCGATGTTGTGTTGCAAGAAAACGACTACCAGTGTGTGTGTGTGTGTGTGTGTGTGTGTGTGTGTGTGTTGCTGACGCCCTCCACAGGTGATAAGATCTCGTCCAGGTGTGTGTGTGTGTGTGTGTGTGTGTCCAGAAGCGTGCTAAAAATATGATTCTATTCCTCTTTGTTTGATGAAGTTTTAAAGGAGAAGGAGAGGAAGAGAGTTTATTTTCGGTTAATTAAACAGAGAGAAAACGAAAAGTATTAAGAAACAGAAGACGAAGAAAGAAAAGAAAAGTAAAACAAACCAAAACAGAGCAGGAAGAACAAGAAACAAAAAAATAAACCAAACAATAAAAAAAAAAGAAAACGAAAACCAGAACAGGAAGAACCAGAAAGGAGTAAATAAGAACGAAATCATCACCATCACCACCGAGAACAAGACCTGGTACAAGAAAGTAAGCGCGATTTGGTAACCTAACCTGACCGTAATCGCCTTCATCTGAGCTGCCCTTTTGGATGCGCTCCCGCCGGCTTATGGGAGGACCAGCCGGGCAGCCACGCGAAGCAGTCCATAATTCCTGACCATACTAAGCCGACCTAACTACCCCGACTCGCTAACTGCCGACCAGATGGATATTTACTTCCTTATCCTCACTCTCCCTAAACTCGTGCAAGATAATGATGGTATGATGACCCCAACATACCATACACAGCGTCCCCTATCTATGCATCTCCCTAAATTACAGTGAGTTCGTTAATTGCCTGATCTTCACTCTCCCTCCACAAGATAATGATGATGATGACGACCCCCGGAAGCCCATACACAGCATCCCCTAACTATTAATCTCTCTTAATTACAACGAGCTTATAATCATTGTACAGGCAGATACTAATTACCTTCTTTTCACTTTCCCTTCCTCTACCCTTACAAGATGATGATGACGATGATTATGGTATTTTTGAAGCCCATACATAGCTTTCCTTAACTATCAGATTTTATATCGGCTTCACAGACGGACAAACACCGACATTTACGACTATGAACACTTAAAATGTTAATGCTAATAAGACGATGAATGAGAAATACGACAAATCTTCCCAAATTATAATCATTCTCTCCTTTTCTACCATGACTTACTACTACTACTACTACTACTACTACACTACTACTACTACTACTACTACTACACTACTACTACTACTACTACTACCAATAATTCACACACACACTCGCGTCTCTTAAGTGCATAGGGCGCTCTTGTTTCTGTGCCACCAAGGAAGAGGTCACCTGTCTCCCCTCACCTGGTCTGCCTAATACAGGGTCGGCGGCGTTCCCTGCGAGGCTCCAGCGACCCTTACCTGGCGCGGCTGTCGAGGGCTGGCGGCCAGGTAGGTTCGGGTCGCCTCATGATAAATCTCCCGGCCTTTTGAACGTGATCTCCCGGGTTCGTGAGTGAATAGCTTAGTTTCTCCTTTCACCCACGAAGGTTTTGTTGCCAAGGGGCTCAAAAAATACCTCCCTTTGCTATTAGAAGAGATTTTTTGGGGGGTTTTGGAAAGATTTTTTTTATGCTTTTGAGGGGCTTGAGCTATTACAGAAATATGCTCACAGTCCCACGCGGAATGTAGTGTGTGTGTGTGTGTGTGTGTGTGTGTGTGTGTGTGTGTGTTGCCAGGGGGTTAAAAAATCGTGTTACAGTCTTTCATATTTCGTTTTGGAGTCAGTCAATTTCATTATGCTTTTGTGGCCGTGGAATTACTTTTTTTTATTGATATTCTATTACATGGAAGATCGTGCGCATGTGTAGTCGTGTTCGTTCTGTTTTCAAGGGGTTAAAAATAGCCTTCCGTTGGGGTTAGCAAGATTTAATTTGCTTTTCAATCGGAATATGATTCGTTTTTATTGATAGTTGCACCGATGAAAGGCAGTGGCTGTGGGGTAGCGTTGGTTTTGTTATCAAGGCGTTCAAACTCTTCTGTTACTATTTGAATTTGTATTTTGGGGGGAGTAAGATTCTGTCCTTTTAAGAAACGGAAATTGCGTTGTTATTGATATTTGCTGTGTGTGTGTGTGTGTGTGTGTGTGTGTGTGTGTGTGTGTGTGTGTGCAGTGAGTCACATGTGCAAAGAGATGATTGCAGGACCTACAGGTGTGTGAATAAGTAAACAGGTGACTCATCCCAAGGTCACCAATGCTTTCACTACTACTACAACTACTACTACTACCACCACCACCACTATCACTACTGCAACCATTACCATCACCACCACCATCTATGTCAATACCACCTCTACCAAGCACCACCCCACCAGCTATCAGCCACCATCACCATCGACCCTCGTAACCAATACCAACGGCGCCACCAGAAACTCCCTTCGTTACCATTAGCGGGGAGGTCGGAGCAGCGGGAACACTCTCTCTACCACCGCCATAAACGATCGAAAAAAAAGAGGGCAGCCAACAGATTCTCTTCGGCGCCATGTAGGGAAAGGGGCAGGAGTGAGCGAGCGGGGGACCAGGTGAATGAGTACTTGTGTGAAGGGAGAGAGTAGAGATTGGGGGAAAGGAGAGAGGGGTGGTGCCAGATGGGTGGAGAGGAAAGGGGAGAAGATAGGGAGGGGGTGACAGATAGATTGGAAGTACGAGGAGAGAGAGAGAGAGAGAGAGAGGGAAGGGGTGGAAGAGAGAGGAGAGGGGAAGAGAAAGGGAGGGAGGAGGTGTCAGATGGATTGGGAGTGAGAGGAGAGAGGAGAGAGATAGGAGAGAGGCAGAGAATGGGAGAGGATAGGAGAGGAGAGGGGAAGAGAAAAGGAGGTGTAGAAGGAAAACGAATGGATAGGAAAAGACAGGTGGAGGTGTACTTGTGGAAGGGATGAGCCGAGAGAGAGAGGGAGAGGGGGGAGAAGGTGAAGATGGATGAGCAAGATGAAAGGATAGATAGGGAGAGAGAGGAGGAAGTTTTCAGGTGTCGGAGAAGAGAAATGAGAGAGATGAGGAGGGCGGAAATGGAGAAAGGACGAATAATGAAAGGTGGAAGAGAGAGAGGAGAAAAATGAGAAAGGTAGAGAAGGAGAAACGGTGAATGATGAAAGATGAAGGTATACAAATTGAAGATATAAGAGAGGAGATAAACGGGGTAGGGTAGAGGGGGATGGAAAAAAAAGAAATGACAGAGACAGAGAGAGAGAGAGAGAGAGAGAGAGAGAGAGAGAGAGAGAGAGAGAGAGAGAGAGAGAGAGAGAGAGAGAGAGAGAGAGACGTGAAAGTGAACAGATTAAGAGGGTTGAAATGGAGGAAGAGAGAGGAGGGGGGGAGGGAAGGGCACAGGTGGAAGAGGAAGGAGAACGGGTGATTATGAAGAAATGTGTGGAGGAGAAGGTGGAAGAGGAGGAGAGGGGAGAGGGAGAAAGGGAGAGGATCGTGCATGCATGTTGGAGATAGGGAGGTAAAAGGGAGGAAAAAAGGGAGAGGATGTATGGATGGAGGAAGGAAGGAAGGAAAAAGGGAAGGAGGGAGATACAAGGAGGAAAGGGAAAGAGAGAAGATGGATAGGAGAGGAGAAGGACAAGGAAAGGGAGGGAGGGAGAAAAGAAGGAGGATAGGGAGGGTGGGGAGAGTCTAATGCAAGCCTCCCTTGACCATGTCTTGCCTTAGAGGTCACCTTCCCCTCCAGTCTTGCTCCTCCTCCTCCTCCTCTTGTTGGTGTCACTACTACTACTACTACTACTACTACTACTACTACTACTACTACTACTACTACTACTACTACTGCTTCAACTATCACTTCTTCTATTTCTACTTTGATCTTAATGCAGTATCATTCATCCCATTAGCCACACACACACACACACACACACACACACACACACACACACACACACACACACACGCACACACGTCGCCTCAGAGCAGGTTTTGCTATCACCAAGACCTCCTCCTTGAAGCAATCTCTTAAGACCACCTCTCCATTGCATTCCTCAGTCCTTCCCCTTTAATTAAGCGCGCATACATTAAATTGTGCTTACATTTTTCTTTCTCATTTTCCTTTTTTATTTCTATTTTTTTTCCTTTTCCTTCCCTTCCCCTTTTCATTCTCTCTGTTTCCCTTCTTCTTCTCAAACCTTTTCCTTCCTTCTTTTTTTATGTCTTTTACTTCTTCCTCTTCCTCCCTTTTTCATGCCCTTTTCCCATCCTTATTTTCATTGCCTTTTTTTTCCCCCTTCTTCTTTTCTTGCCTTTTCCAAACCCTCTTCCTCTTAAAGCCTTTTCTTCCCCTCCTCCTTTTTCCTTCCCTTCCTCCTTTTCATTGTTTTTCCTTTCCCTCCTCCTTTTCATACTTTTTCCTCTCTCTTCTTTTCATGTCTTTTCCTTCCTCTTTTTGTGTATTTTTCCTTCCTTCCTCTCCTCCTTTTCATGCCCTTTTCCTTTCCCTTCTTTTCATGTCTTTTCCTTCTTGTTTTCGTGTATTTTTTTCCTTCCTCTCCTCCTTTTCATGTCCTTTTCCTTCCCCTCCTCCTTTTCCATGTCTTTTCCTTTCCCTCCTCCTTCAGCTTTTCCTCGTTATCTCTCTTCACAGTTCAACCACTTTCATCAACAGCATTTCTTTCTTCTTGAGCTATCCTGTTTCCCTTTCCCTTTCACCTTTCCCCCGGTCAGTCTTTTTCCTTTTGCAACTTTCACTTTTCCTTTCCTTCACGATGCATGCAGCTCTTACCCCCAACCCCCTTTTTTTTCTCTCGTCTTTCTATCTTATCTTATTCGCCATATCTGCTCTTGCTCTTTCTTCCTCTCTTTTTTCATCTTATTCTCTTTTATGTTAGGTTTGTTTCTCGATTGTTTTTCCTTCTATGTCATTTTAGTTTCATTCATTTCTCATCGCATCCTCTATCTCTCATTTTCCTTTTCATCTCTTTTTAATTTCTTACTTTCTTCTCTTTACGTTTCATTTTAATTTCTCCTCCAACTCCTTAATCTCGTCTCCATTAACTTCATCCAACCCCTTTAGCCCACTCCTCCATACTATTCCCTCTTTCATTTCTTTTTAATTTCTCTCACTCCTCATTGCATCGTTTTTAATTTTAGTTCTCCTCCAACTCCTTAATCTCGTCTCCATTAATTTCAAACAACCCCTTTAACCCACTCCTCCATTTCTTCTTAATTTCCTTCACTCCCCCTTGCATTCTTTATCATTTTAGTCCTCCTCCAACTCCTTGATTTCATCCCCTTAACCTCATCCAACCCCCTTAGTCCACAACCCTTTTACAACCAACCATTATATACGTTTTAAGGAGAGCGACAGTCACTTAAAGAGAATTCACAAACTCTTAATGTTCCCAAAAAACGATTATAGAAAAGGAAAAAAAAAAAAAGTGCAATTATCAGTACACATTGGACGGGTATTCCCCTCTCCCCCTAATCTGGTTCCTTGCGTAATTATTTAGTTTTTTTTTCTTTTCCCTCCATATCCAATTATCTAAGGTGCGTGTGTTCACCTGCCCGGGTAATTATAGTCTTCGGTGCGAAATCATTATATTCTTGAACCTGTGCTGTGGGTTTGTGGGTTTTCGGCAGAGTTTTATTATTTTTGCGTGTGGTTGGGGGGCGGGGTTAAGGTATGCAGGGTGATTTAAAACGTCGTGTGTGTGTGTGTGTGTGTGTGTGTGTGTGTGTGTGTGTGTGTGTGTGTGTGTGTGTGTGTGTGTGATTTGTTCTTTCTTTCTTCTTTACCTTACGTTCTACCCCCCACCCTCTCTCTCTCTCTCTCTCTCTCTCTCTCTCTCTCTCTCTCTCTCTCTCTCTCTCTCTCTCTCTCTCTCTCTCTCTCTCTCTCTCTCTCTCTCTCTCTCTCTCTCTCTCTCCAATAGCTTTCCGTATTATATCTTCCTCTATTTTCTTTTCCCTTCACGCGCGTCGAAGTTATCTGAAACGTCCTCGTCTTATTTGCTCTCCTCATGCACACACACACACACACACACACACACACACACAGAAGAGAAGAAAACGAACAGGTGAAGGAGGGAATGCGCGGAAGGAGGGCGAGGGGGGGAAGGAAAGGGGAGACATTCTCTTTCCTCTCCTTTTCATTCTTTCCTTGGCGAGCTCTGGGAGGGGAAGAGGAAAGAGGGAGAGGGAGAAAGGGAGAAGAAGGGGAGAGGGAGGAAGGGAGGGTTGGATAAAAGGGACAGGGAAGGAATGAGGAAGAGACGGAGAAGAAGGAAAAAGAAATAAGGAAGGAGTGGCAAGAGAGAGAAGGAACGAGGAGGAGGAAGGTAAGTAGAGGGAGGGATCAGGAATGGAAAAAAATATAAGAGGCTGGAAACGAAGAAAAGAGAAAATGTTCAAAAGTTGCTAGACGACACGGAGGTTATGAGGTAGAGAAGGAAAGAGAGGAAGACGAGGCAGCTATTTCTAAAGGTCAAAGAGGGGGTCAATCGGGTTCTAATGAGTGTTTCTTCAGGTTCATGGTACAGAGGAAGGGCCACACTACCACCAGGGTCATAAAACTACTCCTGGAAATGCCCACAACTCCTGCGAAAGCCTTGTCAAATAGGTGTTCTTGGGCAGCGAGATGTCTCATAATACGACTCTAAGAAGTAGGAAGAATGTTCAAAACCTGCAAGATTGTTAAAGAGAGGGAGGCAGTAGGATGAAGAGAGGGAGGGAGTGAAGGAGAATGCAGAAGAGGTAAGGAGGAAAGGACTGCACAAGAGGGATAAAAAAATAGTAGGAAAAGATGATAATTTAAGAGTTGCCAGAGAGAGGCTGTGAGAGAGATGCAGGAGGAGGAATAAAGGGAGGGAATCAAGGAGAATGCAGAAGTGGGGAGGAGGAGAGGAAAGAATGAGAAGGATAGAAGGGTAGGAAGAGATGATAGTCAAAAGATGCAAGACTGAGAGGGAGAGAGAGAGAGGCAGGAGGAGGAATATACAGAGGAAATCAAGGAGAATGCAGAAAAGGGGAGGAGGATAGAAGGAAGGAAGAGATGATTTTCAAGAGTTACGAGGCTGAGAGAGAGAAATGCAGACGAGGGAAAAGAGGGAGAGAGGAGAGAGGTGTGCAGGAGGGGGTACACACACACACACACACACACACACACACACACACACACACACACACACACACACACACACAGTCACATTCACCCTCCCTCCCCCCCCACCACATACACTAACACGCTCAGTCATTCACAAGGGCAGCCGGGAAATGTATCCCCAGGGTCACGACGCAGCAGTCACCCACTCACCCCGCTAACGAATTTACCGATAACCGCTGATCCACAATGACCCTGATCTCCTCCTCCTCCTCCTCCTCCTCTTACGTTTTCTCCTTCTCCTCCTCCTCCTATTCTTACTTCGTATATTCTCCTTGATCTCTTCCTCCTCCTCCTCCTCCTCTTCTTCTTCTTCTTTCCAATCCTCCTCCTCTTCTTACTCCTTCTCCTTCTTCTCCTCCTCTTTTTTTTTTACTTTTTTCTCTAATTCTATTTATTTCTCTGTTTTCCTTTTTTTCTTTCTTTTTTTCTTTTTTCTTGTTTTGGTTCTTGTTCTTGTTCTTCACTACATGGGATAAGTTTACAGGAGTTGTTTTGTGTAGGTCAACTTCTCTCTCTCTCTCTCTCTCTCTCTCTCTCTCTCTCTCTCTCTCTCTGGGTTCGTCATTTCTGTTCATTTCATTATGCTTTTGCTCGTCCACTTCTCCTTATCTCTCTCCTCTTTCCTCCTCCTCGTCTCTCTTTTTCCCCTCCTCCTCCTCCTCCTCCTCCTCCTCCTCCATCTTTTCCCCAGCCTTCAGATGTAACTCAAGAGTCTGCATTCAAGTATCAACAAATGCAAATCATCGTCCTCATCATCTGAAGTCAAGAGGGAGAGAAAAAGTAGAATGCAATGCCGACAAAGGCGAGGATCATTATTATTATTATTATTATTATTATTATTAGTAGTAGTAGCAGTAGTAGTAATAGTAGTAATAGTAGTAATAGTAGTAGTAGTAGCAGCAGTAGTAGTGGTAGTAGTAATAGTAGTATGCTGCTGATGATGGTTGTTGTTATTTTTTTCTACTACTACTACTACTACTACTACTACTACTACTACTACTACTACTACTTTCCACTTCATTTATATTCATGCAAGGATTTTTTTTATGGTGAACTGCAGGTCACGAATTTTGGGCAGCGCCACGCCATGTTATCCTTGACACACACACACACACACACACACACACACACACACACACACACACACACACACTACCTCCCCCCCTCCACACTCCACTCCCCACCACACACATTACCCCACCCCCCTCTCCCCCTACACACTCCCCCCCTCAACACACACTCACAAACCCGCTTAATTAACATAACTGCGCACCGCAAGTAATAATCTGTACCTCATCTTTTTCCTCTCCCTCTCGGTATTGTATGTCTCTGGGGTGGAGGACCTCTTTACCTGCCCGGGAGGACCCACAGGTGTTCTTAAGCTCAACATCACGCTTCTTATGCAGGTGCCGGTCCGTTAGTCTGGGTCCTTTTAAACCTCTAAGTAAATATCTGCTTCTTCGCTGTTTATTGCACTGGAGGGAACAACAGCTCCAGGGCAAAACAAACATGGGAGGAAAACACAAAGAGCTGCTCCGTCCCACAACGCAATAAAAACAATTAAACAGGATGACGGGAGGAAATGTGAACACGGATGGCACCTAATTCTGATAACTGTACTGTAGTGATGATGATGATGATGATGATGATAATAGGACGAGAGAGGCAGAGGATGAGGAACGATGACGAATAAGGAAGATAGAGGGGGAAGGAAAGGACGAAGGAGAGAGAGGATGGCGAGGTGGACAAAGACGAAGAGGAAAGAGAGGGAGAGGACGAGGGACGATTACGAATGATGATGATGATGAAGAGGATAACAGTGATGCTGATAAAGTAGAAAAGGGCCTCAGCAGCATTAGAAAGAAGCCCCCCCCCAAAAAAAATGAAGTGGCAGCATTTATGGAAGTCAAGTTGATGGTGGAAGAGATGAGGTCGGTAGAGGTGGAGGAGGTTGAAGGAGGGTGTTAACAGTGGTGGAAAAGTTAGAATAGGAACAAATAACACTAGAAACATAGAAGGATGATTTAAGTAGTGGAGGAGGAGGAGGAGATACAGATGGAAGTGTAAAAGTATAAGATAAAGGAGATAGGAGAGAGGAGAAAGATGGGGAGGGTAGAGGAGGGTGGAGAGAGGAAAATGATAGAGGGGGAGACATGAAAGTGCACAGATGTAAGAAGAGAGGGGTGGAGAGAAAGAGATAAAGAGGAAGGGGGGAGGGGTGATACAAGTCGATAGAGGAAGGAGAACGAATGATATGAGGAAATCTGTGCATTGAATTTAAGAGGGTGATCAAGGCCTTCTATAGTGGAACCAAATTGTCGAGTCCGTTTTGGCGATGGCTTCCGCGGGCCCATTTCTCCCCTCTGCGCTACCACACAGTCCCAACACCTATTTTTTCCTCTCATATGTTAACTATAGCTTACATATGAGAGGGAGAGATAGGTGTTGGGACTGTATGGCAGAGCAGAGGGGAGGAAAGGACCCGCGGGAGCTTACGCCAGACCGGCCTCAATATATTTGGAAGAGTATAGATGAGAGAGCACGCGAGAAGGAAGGCCATGGCGGTGCTGGTGGCGGTGGACGTATCAGTGGGGGGTCAAGGGTCATATTTTTAAACATTTCTGCGCCCAAGAACACGTAATTTACTAGTCTTTCGTGGGAGTTTAGGGCATTTCCAGGGGTACTTTTATGACCCTGGTGGTAGTTTGAGCGTTCTTCTGTACCGTGAACCTAAAAGAACACTTATTAGAACTCCTTTATGGCCTCTGGAAATAGTTTGTGTGAGGGGTGGGAGCATTTGACAATACCAACCCAAGCCTCCTGCCTACGACTTGAGCTCTCTTTTCAACTTTCAAGAGGAGAGTATCAAGACGCCTCTTTACCCAAAATTGACCTCTCTTTCGGCCTCTCGTTCATTTTTTTGTTTTCCCGGAGCAGCGTTTAGTGGGCCTTTTTGTCCCTGTTTTTGTTTTGTCATAGAGCTACCTGCCCTGCTGTAAAAAGAAGCGTTTAACAGTCCCCTCTGACGATTAGCATCTGTGGTTACACGCCCCGTTGCCTCTATCAGCCTTCAGCCTCCCTCAGTTTAACGCCCGGCCGCCCAACGAGGGATAAGAGTCTAAACCATAACCTCCAATCCTGCACAAGACTCCACCCTTGATCCTGTTGTCCCTGCCTCGGCCTGGCTCTTACCCCTTCACCCTAAAGCCTGCAGGATTGTGTATGGCAGGGAGGAGAAAAAGAGAAAGGTGTGGGATGGAGGGATGAAGGGATGACTTTTTTTTACAGGATTAAAAGGGGAGATATAGAAGACTGCAAAAGTGTGATTGGCGTGGGGAGGAGGAGAAGAATAGAGAGAAGGGTGTGTATGGGGAGGTAGGAGGGGGATAGAGGATGACTGGGATTAGAAGAGGAGGTAGAGGATGCTTCTTAGCCCAATAACTCAAGCTTAAGTTTGCCGAGGTCTGAATGGCGGGGCGGGGTTGAGGAGTAAAGAACAGAGGAAGAGATATGTGTGTGTGTGTGTGTGTGTGTGTGAGGAAATGGAAAGGTGGCGGAGCAGAAAAAGTGGGAGTTGACGGTTCTGAATGGTAGCGAGAGAAAGAAGAGGATGTTGCCAGGGGAGATTAAACGGGGTGGATGTGAAAATTTCTAAGCCTCCCAAGTCACCTCAAAGCCTGCAGCGGTGTGAATGAAGAGAGGAGAGAATAAAAGGAGGAAAATTGTGCGTGAGGTAGAATTATACGAAGGGGTGAAGGGAGGCCAAACGTTTTTTGTTTTTTTTACAACAAAGGAGACAGTTCAAGGGCACAAAAAAGTAAACAATAATATAAAAAAAGCCCGCTACTCGCTGCTCACAAAAAGAATCTAAAGAGGTGGCCGAAAGAGAGGTTAAGGGAGGAGATACTGAAGACATCTTAACTACCCAAGTCGTGACCCATAATCCCCCGAAACAGTGAATAAAGGGAGGGAGGAGAGAAAGAACGGGAAGATGTAGTTGGGATAGAAGACAGAACAAGGAAGAAGAAAAGATGTAGATGCTGTAGTTAAGGGAGGAGATACTGAAGACATCTTAACTACCCAAGTCGTGACCCCTAAACCCTCGAAACAGTGAATGAAGAGAGGATGGAAAGAAAGAACGGGAATCTGTAGTTTGTATGGGAGACACAACAAGGAAGAAGAAAAAAGGCGAAGGCGAGGATGTTGTAGATGGGAGATAGAACAGAAGGAAGAAAAAGGGAAGGTAAGGTAAGGGAGATGATAAAATGGAGAGGATGGAATTCTATCAACTCTTTAACCCGTCCGCTGCGATTGGCATGGATTTCGCCTTCACTGGTAGCCTGGTAACATACACTCCCAGGTCTTTCTCTGCCTCTGTGGTGGATAGTGGTGTGTTTCCCATGTGGTATTGGTGTGCTGGATATCCCTTCACTGGTAGCCTGGTAACATACACTCCCAGGTCTTTCTCTGCCTCTGTGGTGGATAGTGGAGTGTTTCCCATGTGGTATTGGTATGCTGTATATCCCCTCCCAAGGTGCAGGACTTTACATTTTTCTTCATTGAATTGTAGCAGCCACTTTTTGTTCCACTCCTGTAGCTTGGTGATGTCTTCTTGTAGGAAATCCGCAGTCAAGGGGTTAAAGACTGAATAACTAGCTAATGCAACCTGAATGAAGGAAAATAAAGTGGTATAAAAGTGTGCATGGAAAAGAGGGAGGGTAAAAGGGGGAGCGAAAAGAGTGGGAAGGTTTGTCAGCTCCCCAACCACTCAACTCCCAGCTACTAAAACGAGAATGGGGAGGAGGAGGAGGAGGAGGAGAGGGGAGAGA
>NC_066573.1:10074942-10129942 GCF_024679095.1 Eriocheir sinensis | reverse complement strand
GAGAGAGAGAGAGAGAGAGAGAGAGAGAGAGAGAGAGAGAGAGAGAGAGAGAGAGAGAGAGAGAGAGAGAGAGAGAGAGAGAGAGAGAGAGAGAGAGAGAGAGAGAGAGAGAGAGAGAGAGAGAGAGAGAGAGAGAGAGAGAGAGGCACACAGGAGACGAGGAGATATTGATGATCACGATAAGATGAGGGTAATACTGACGATAATGATAACGAACAAAAACGAGGAGAATAAAAATAGGAATAACGATAACAGTAATTAACAAAAACAAGAGGAAGAAGAAGGACAATGAGAATAATGATAACAATAACAAGAACAGTAAAAATATGAATGAGAATAATACTGACGATAATGATAACTAACGAAAACGAGGAGAATAAAAATAGGAATAACGATAACAGTAATTAACAAAAACAAGAGGAAGAAGAATGAGAATAGAGATAAGAATAACAGTAACAATAATAATAATAATAATAAGAAGAAGAAGAAAAAGAATGTCCTTGTAGAAGTAAAAAAAAAAAAAATAATGGATTATCAAAATAGTCTTCGCACGCAAGATTACTGTATAAAAAAAAGACGAAATTACAATGAGATTAATAATAAGTTCCAAAAATATTCTCACAATTAATTAAACTTTTCCAATCTAATAATTGCATTTCGTTTCTTTTAATTAACTCATTGACCGCGGATTTCCTCCAAGAAGACATCACCAAGCTACAGGAATGGATCAAAAAGTGGCTGCTACGATTCAATGAAGAAAAATGTAAAGTCCTGCACCTTGAGAGGGGATATCCAGCACACCAATACCACATGGGAAACACTCCACTATCCACCACAGAGGCAGAGAAAGACCTGGGAGTATATGTTATCAGGGTACCAGTGAAGGGATATCCAGCACACCAATACCACATGGGAAACACTCCACTATCCACCACAGAGGCAGAGAAAGACCTGGGAGTATATGTTATCAGGGTACCAGTGAAGGGATATCCAGCACACCAATACCACATGGGAAACACTCCACTATCCACCACAGAGGCAGAGAAAGACCTGGGAGTATATGTTATCAGGGTACCAGTGAAGGGATATCCAGCACACTAATACCACATGGGAAACACTCCACTATCCACCACAGAGGCAGAGAAAGACCTGGGAGTATATGTTATCAGGCTACCAGTGAAGGGATATCCAGCACACCAATACCACATGGGAAACACTCCACTATCCACCACAGAGGCAGAGAAAGACCTGGGAGTATATGTTATCAGGGTACCAGTGAAGGGATATCCAGCACACCAATACCACATGGGAAACACTCCACTATCCACCACAGAGGCAGAGAAAGACCTGGGAGTATATGTTATCAGGGTACCAGTGAAGGGATATCCAGCACACCAATACCACATGGGAAACACTCCACTATCCACCACAGAGGCAGAGAAAGACCTGGGAGTATATGTTATCAGGGTACCAGTGCAAGCCAAATTTGTTCCAATCGCAGCGGACGGGTTAATGAATATGTAATTAGTGCCCAAAAGGTGAAGGAAGCGATATATCTCACCTCAACATCTGTACATCATTTCTTTGCATATATCGCTGCACAAGTAAATTTTTCTTTCTTCTCGCGGCATCAAAATTAATCTTAACTTCGATATCTTTACAATTCTTACGCATATTTTTAAAGCGTAAGTTTTTTTTAATTAATTTCGATAAACTAACTATAGATAATTTTTTTTTGCTTTTGCTTTCCACACTACTTTTTTTTTCCTAGCAAAGAGTTCTTAATTAATTCCACTTTTCTCCTTACCGAATTTCACCTTCAGCCTCTCTCTCTCTCTCTCTCTCTCTCTCTCTCGCTCTCGCTCTCTCTCTCTCTCTCTCTCTCTCTCTCTCTCTCTCTCTCTCTCTCACACACACACACACACACACACACACACACACACACATATATATATATATTTACATTTTTTTCACTGTCCATCGCCTTTTTCATTAATTAACTTACCGAGCAGACCACAGACACCACACACCGCGCAGCCCACCTGGGAATGCGGACGAGAGAGGTGGAGGAAAGAGGAAGAGGAGGAGGAGGAGGAAGAGGAGGAGGAAAAATGCGTCGAGGTAATATATATAAAAGAAAAAAGCCAGGAACTAATGTGAAAATCTATAGCGACACACACGGTTAAGTTAGCACCTCAAAACGGGTACACACGCACACACACACACACACACACACACACACACACACACGGACACGGAGGCTCCACTAGTTAGTCCAACGCTGAGGCAACCGACATCGACACTCGCTATAATCTAGGAAAAAAAAGCTTGTTAGAGTTGTGTAAGTGAGAGCAAGCAAGCGAGGGATACCAGGCGAGTAGGATATAGTTAAGGAAATCAGAATCGAGCGGTGGAGGGAAGGAGAAAGCCTCGAGTGATGACATAAGAGAAAAAATGATAGAAGGGTTAGAATGCAATGAGGGAAATATATGCAGATAAGAGAAGGTGAGGAAATAGTTAAGGGAAGCAAAATCGAGCGAGTGGAGGAAAGGAGAAAGCCTCGAGTGATGACATAAGAGAAAAAATGATAGAAGGGTTAGAATGCAATGAGGGAAATAAATGCAGATAAGAGAAGGTGAGGAGATAGTTAAGGTAAGCAAAATCGAGCGAGTGGAAGAAGGAGAAAGCCTCGAGTGATGACATAAGAGAAAAAAATTATACAAAGGTGTGAATGCAAGGAGGAAATGCAGATAAAAGAAGTAGGGAAGGAGATACGATAGTTAAGGGGACCAAGATCGAGCGAGTAATGAAAGGGAAGGAAAAAAAGGGTATGGAGGTTGGCATGCGAGGAGGAAATGAGGAGAAATGAGGTTAAGCAGGTATTGATAGAGTGAAACGAGACATGAAAGGAGAGCAAGATTGAGTTCAGGGAAAAGAAGGAAGGAGAACGATATGGAACAGATGCCCTGAGTTGGAACGTAAGCCGGAAATGAGGAGAGAAAAGGAGGTCGCGCGAAGGTGTTCTAAAGAGATGAAAAGAGAAATGAAGACCGGGAGAAATTTAGCTTCAGGGGAAAGAGAAGGAATATAAGAGCGAGTGATGACATGGATGAGAATAGAAGCAACGAGGAAAGGACAGAGGGGAGGGAAGGGAGGTGGGATAGAGGGAGGAACGTTGTGAAAGAGAAAAAACAGTTAATAGGAAGCGAAGAGAGGGGGGGGAGGAGGGGACTCGCTTCCTGGAATAGAATATGTAAGCATACAGGGAAGGAGGGAGCAATGTAGGAAAAACAGAGGTGAGAGAGAGGAGGGAGGAAGGGATGGACGTTGAGAGATGAGAGAAGGAGGGAGGGAGGGAGATAGAGACATGGAGGTATAAAGATGTCTGGAGGGAGGAGAGGCAAGGGTGAGTAAGAGGAACCCAAGCCAAGGTCGCCGGGGGGTAAGAGAGAGCAATGAGGTTCTCAGAAGGGTATCAATCGGGTTACGCCTTGAACAATATCTTTGCCGCGGGGCTGAGTGGATGATACAACTCCTGCCACGAGAGAGAGAGAGAGAGAGAGAGAGAGAGAGAGAGAGGGTGGGGGCGGGGAAGCGGAGGGGAGCACACCAGCTACATACAGCGTTGGGAGGGGTGTTCTGGACTTCTCGAGGCGGCGGAGGCGGAGGCGAGGGCAGCGGTGGTTGTTGCCGTGACGGTGGTGCGGGTGACGGGGTATGCAGCGCCCCCCTCCCCCCACGCCGGAGAGACCCTGCCGGGGGCGTGAGGGTGCACACCCCCGCCCCTCGGAGACATGGGGGGGCGGTATGGGGTGGTGGGGTGGCTGGTGGAAGCGGGAGTAACGATATGTGGAGGTGATTTTCCAGGGGTTGCGTAGGAAGGGGAGGAGGCCGCTGCAGGGGCGTAGGAGGAGGCTGGGGAGACTAAGAGAGGGCTGGATGAGGCTGGGGCTGCTACCGGGGGAGATGAGTAGCCTGAGGGTGGCACAGAGGAGGTAGAAATGCCGGGGGGAGGTAAGGAGGCAGAAGACGAGGCTACGGGTTTGACTACGGGCACAGGAGTGATTGGAGGCGTCGAATAGGAGCCAGACGAGCCCACAGGGGGAGGAAGGCCAGGAGAGGGGGCATGGGGGAAGGGTGAGGCGGCCGTGGTGACTACTGAGGTGGGGAAAGTGGCGATGGAGGCGGTGGAGCGAGGGAGTGGCAGTGAGGAGGTCGAGGGCGTGGGAGAGGCAAGGAGCGGGGTGGAGGATGGGGGCTCGGGGGAGGAGTTGGCGTAGGAAGTGTAGGAGTAGGAGGTGGCGACTACGGAGCGAGGGTGAGGAGGGTGAGAGGGAGAGGGAGAGTAGTCTTCGTCCAGGGAGGCGGAGGAGCGTCTACGCCTGCAACAACCTGGAAGACGGGACACTCGATGACGCCGCCCCGAGACTCAGCGACACAGGCGGCAGAAAAAGAAACACAACAGTCCCCCATGAAATGAATATAATAGAAAATACCAAAATATACGTAAAAAGAAAACACAGCAGTCCCCCATGAAATTAATATAATAGAAAATACCAAAAAGACAGCGAATTACACTCCCTTGAAATATACGTAAAAAGAAAACACAGCAGTCCCCCATGAAATAAATTTAATAGAAAATACCAAAAAGATAACGAATTACACTCCCTTGAAATATGCGTAAAATTTAAACGAATAAGTTATCATATATTTCAAACTTTACGTTATTTTTTTTATACTTTTTTTAATCATTTGCAATTGAAACCTAAAATACTGATGGTACGAAGAAAAGAGAAGGAGAAAAAACGACAAAAAATATATATAAGCAGGTGTGTACACGAGTTTGAAAATTAGGAGGAAATATTTTTGTTTTGAACCAAACTTTTATTTTTCACACAACGCTGGCAGGAAAATAACAAGGGAAAGTACGGAAAAAAATAAAACATGTCCTGGCGTATTAAATATAGTTAATTTTTATTATCTAAGTTTTTTTTTTTCCTTCATTGCAATTAAAACTATAGACGGATATGTATATACACACAAACAAAAACTGGAATAAAACAAAGAAAAAATACAAAACCATACAAAATACATAAATACAAAACCACAAAACAAGGCAAAGAAAAACAGTAAAACCCAAACATAATAAAAACAAACAACAACCCTATTAGTGTGTGCCGTTGGAGAGACTCAGAGCCGTGACGAAACATTCCATCATCGTCATCATTAGCGCCTCCCTTGCCCCCCTCACCCGCGATGACGTAAACAGAGATAATTGCTTCATCTCTCGACCTCGTCCTCCCCTGTCCTCCCTCCCTCCCTCTCTCTCTCCCTCCCTCCCTCCTTTCCTCCCTCACGCTTCCGGGAGGGGCGAAGAAGTGAAGGGAAGAACGGAACGGGGGAGGGAACGGTACAGAGAGAGAGAGAGAGAGAGAGAGAGAGAGAGAGAGATGCATTTGGCATATTACATAATGTTCTGTTTACTTATATATATCATTATCATCATTATCTTCATCATTATCACCATCTACGTGTGTGTGTGTGTGTGTGTGTGTGTGTGTGTGTGTGTGTGTGTGTGCGCAGCTTAAATTTCGGGAAGTGCTCCTTTTTTATATGAATTCCTCCATATTAATAAACGTTCTTAATCTCTCTCTCTCTCTCTCTCTCTCTCTCTCTCTCTCTCTCTCTCTCTCTCTCTCTCTCTCTCTCTTATCTGTCAATATGATATGTGAAAATCTCCTGCCGGCGCACACACACACACACACACACACACACACACACACACACACACACACACGGTGCCGGTGTCAGGCTATATTTGGCTCTGTGCCACACTGCTACTAAGGTAACTACGCCTTCCTCCCTGTCTTTACCTCCACCTCCCTCCACATTGTACCTCTCCCCTCCCTCCTCTCTCCCTCTCCTTCCCTTCCTCCCTCTCTTCTTTCCCTTGGCACATTCCCTTCCTCTTCCCTTCATTCTCACCATACTAAACTCTCTCTCTCTCTCTCTCTCTCTCTCTCTCTCTCTCTCTCTCTCTCTCTCTCTCATATCAGTCCTTCCACCTAATTCATCCACTATCTCGATCCTTTACTTCCTCCCTCTCCTCCTCCTCCTCCTTCTTCTCTCTCTTATCAACCTCCTTGCCTCTCCCTCCCCGTCACTCTAGCTCTCCCTTCCTCCCCACCTCTTCTATCACCTGCGCTTCCCTTCTCATTAAGCGTCACCTGTCTGGCTTCGTCCTCCTCGCACCTGTCTGGATGTCAACGTTGCACACTCGCCCACAAACATTCGTGCCGTGACTCAAAATAGTATCGGTTGGTTATTCAGTCCGTTCGGCTCGCCCGGAACACGCTGGAAAGATCTGCCTGTGTCTGGTCTAATCACAGGGTCGATATCTTTTCTATTATTTTCTCTTAATGCTTCTGCTTCGTTATCTTTTTCTCTCTTCTCCATTTTCTTTCTGTCATCGCTTTCTTTCTTTTTGTTCCCTCCCTTCTCTTTCTTTTCTTTCAGCCTTTCTCTCTCTGTCTCTTCTTTCTCTCGCCCTTTCCTTTTTCCTCATCGCCCTTCTTGTTTTCTTATTTCTCCTTCTTTGTGTTGTTATCTCCTATCTTCCTTTCTCTTTCCTTCGCTTTTTTCTCCTACCCTTCCCAACAATCATATTCTTTTCTTCCTTTTTTTCTGTTCTCTCTCTCCTATCTCCTTCATTTTCTCGCTCGCTCTCCTTCTCTTTCCTCAATCCTCTTTTTTTTTTACCTGCATTTTTCTCCTCACCTTTCTTCTCTTCCTCCTTCCCTTTTTTCCTTCCTTTTTTTATCTCTCACTCTCCCCCTCTTCTCCTCGACCTCCTTCTACGAATTTATATCTTTCCCTCTTTCTTTGTGGTCTTTTCTTTCTGCTCCTTTATTCTTCTCTTCCTTTTCCTTTGTCCTGGCCTTGTGATATTTATTTTCTTCGTGGCCGTAATCCTCCTCCTCCTAATCCTCCTCTTCCTCTTCTTCCTCCTCTCCTTCCTCGGTTCTTCTTTTTCTTTACTTTCATTCTATTACTTGCGATGTTTTTCATTCATCTTTGTCCTGCTTTTGATTTCCTTAAGGTATTTTTCATTTATCAACTTTCGTTATTTTTCGTACTTTTTCAAATACTTTTTTTTTACGACCCGCTGTGCGTCACTCATTTTTCTTTTTTTTTTTTTGCAGGCGGATTTGGTGCGTGGTGACTTTAGTGGTGACGCATGATGTATTGGTTAACCCGGTAGCTGCGGGGATTATGTTTCTTAAAGGTCCCTCTAAGCGAGAAAAATTAGAAAAAAATCGTCACTCACGCAAACCATTTCAAAATATATATCAACGCATTTGTGATCAGTTTATGCATCAGCTATTTTGGGGGGTTTATATCATGGCAAAAATGTGGTCCGTCGCTGCTACACGGTAAAGCCACAAATTTGGCCCGTCGCTGCTACACGGTAAAGCCACAAATTTGCCCCGTCGCTGCTACACGGTAAAGCCACAAATTTGGCCCGTCGCTGCTACACACGGTAAAGCCACAAATTTGGCCCGTCGCTGCTACACGGTAAAGCCACAAATTTGGCCCGTCGCTGCTACACGGTAACGCCACAAATTTGCCCCGTCGCTGCTACACGGTAAAGCCACAAATTTGGCCCGTCGCTGCTACACGGTAAAGCCACAAATTTGGCCCGTCGCTGCTACACGGTAACGCCACAAATTTGGCCCGTCGCTGCTATACGGTAAAGCCACAAATTTGGCCCGTCGCTGCTACACGGTAAAGCCACAAATTTGGCCCGTCGCTGCTACACGGTAAAGCCACAAATTTGGCCCGTCGCTGCTACACGGTAAAGCCACAAATTTGGCCCGTCGCTGCTACACGGTAAAGCCACAAATTTGGCCCGTCGCTGCTACACGGTAAAGCCACAAATTTGCCCCGTCGTTGCTACCGGGTTAAGGATATGGAGAGACGCGGAGTGCTGGTGAGCCTGAAGAAAAAAAAAAATATATAAAACGTGTATGTGCATAATGAGTTACTGAATAAGCATAGTAAGGAGATTATGAGGATCCAAGAGCATTAGTAATCTTCTATACAATATTCCTCTCATTTTCCCTATTGTATTTTTTTCTGATTATATATTTTTCACCCCCAGGTCAGAACGCTTAGCCAACGCTTATTAATTTTATCACATATTAAATTTAGATCCATCATTTATCATTATCATTGTATTACCATTTCTGCTATGATTCATTTTCCTCTTCATTCATTCATTTTCTTTCTTTCATTTTTCATTTTTTTTCTTTTCTTTTCAAACTAAACCAACAATATCAGTCAGTAGCGCAAGCCTTGTCGCCTCGTCGTCGCTTTGTCGCCTCGAAGTAGAAGACGGGACCGATTATTTATAGTTGTGTTCCGTGTTTTCTTGGACGCGAGCCACCGACAACCACACCCGTCTATAGCTACACACCCTCGCGCCCTTCCCTCTCCCTGCCTCCCCTGCCCCGCCCTGTCTCTTTACACCACTGCTGCCTTGAGCGCCCTGTCTAGCCAAGCCCCACCCTACTTTCCTCCCTTTCCGTCTGTCTGCAGCCTACACTAAGCTCCCTATGTCTGCCTGTCTTCCTGTCTGCATATTTGTCTGTCTCTTATTGCTGCGTATCTGGTTTTCTTGTCTCTACCTTCCTATCCTCTCTTATCTTATCTATATATCTTGAATGGTTTCTTTTCTTGCATACTTTCCTTCGTTTATTCTATGTCTACTCTTTCCTTTCTCTCCATGACCTTCGCTATCTACTGCTTGTTTCCTGCATACTATTCTTCTCCATTCTCTAATCTTCCCTCTTGTTCAATACCATCGTTTCTTCCTTCCTTCCTTCCTTAGCTTAACCCTCTTGCATCTCCCTTCCTTCTCTCTCCTCTTTGAAGTCTAAATCCTCTTGCTTCTCCTTTCCTTTCTTACTTCTGTTTCCCTCAAGGGCTGGCCGGGTCAAGGCATACGGGTGAAACAGCGGTGTATACAGGTTCAGTCTGCTTGTCTACGATGGTGTGGTGTTCGAACCCACTCACGGGGCTGCCCAAGAGAGGGGTTTCCTTCACCTATAACCTTGGCGTGACTGCTCGGCGTGTTCTGTGTTTGGTAAGAGTGGGGAAGGTATTTGCATTTCCGTTTTTAGTACTCTCTCTCTCTCTCTCTCTCTCTCTCTCTCTCTCTCTCTCTCTCTCTCTGCCACACCCATCTGCTGCTCCGTTCATTCCCTTCTCCCTACTCTCCCTTTCATTCCTTCTCTCTCCCTCTCCCTCTCTCTCCCTGCCGCATTCGACTGTCAGTAAGCCTCAATAACATCCCTGTCCCTCCTTCTCTCTCTCTCTCTCTCTCTCTCTCTCTCTCTCTCTCTCTCTCTCTCTCTCTCTCTCTCTCTCTCTCACATCCGCCTCCGTTTTATCTCTTCCTTCACCTGTCCACTCTCCTTACCGGTCCTTTCTTCTTCCTCTCCCTCCTCCTCCTCCTCCTCCTCCTCCTCTCCTCGTCATCACACCTGCCCCAGTCTCCACTTCCTCTTCTTTCCTTCTCCCTCCTCCTCTCTCTTCCTCTCCCTTCTACCCCAACTTCCTTCTTTAATTCCTCACCCCCCCTCTCTCTCTCTCTCTCTCTCTCTCTCTCTCTCTCTCTCTCTCTCTCTCTGCACGCCGCGGTATCATCAATGCGAAGGTTTATGAATGAAGTGAAGGAGGGGAGTGCGGGCGTGAGTGCGTGAGACGGCGGGGGGCAAAGGAGAGAGAAGAGGAAGAGGAGGAGGAGGAGGAGAGGTGAGGGTGAGAGGACCAGCAGGCTCTTCTTGGCTATTCACGACTCCTCTCCCTCTTCCTCTTCCTCTTTTTTCTTTTATTTTTACTTCGACTTCTACAGGTAAAAAAAAAGTGTTAAGAAGGGAGGGAAGCAGAAAAGAGAGAGAGAGAGAGAGAGAGAGAGAGAGCAATGAGGCTAAAATCGGAAACTTCTCTCGCCTCGAACCCAATGAAGCGATCCAAGCCGATACGCTTCTCTCGGAGACGTGAGACGATCCTCCTCCTCCTCCTCCTCCTCCTCCTCCTCTTCCTCGTCCCTCCTCCTCCTCCTCTTCTGCTCTTCCTGCTCATGGTATCAAGTATCAGTGAAAGTTATCCACTGAGCTGCAGGTAACGAGAGAGAGAGAGAGAGAGAGAGAGAGAGAGAGAGAGAGAGAGAGAGAGAGAGAGAGAGAGAGAGTCAAGTTGGGAGTGGGGGCTGCATTGCACACGCTCAGCTCACAAGATGGAACAGAAGGAAGGCGCTGGGAGAGAAACTCGAGGAGGAAGAAGAGGAGGAGGAGGAAGAGGAGGAGGGGGAGGGGGGCGAAAATGAGAAGGGGACGGAGTGGGAGATAAATATAAGGGAGAGAAGTGGGGGTAGGGAGGATAGACACGTGCAGAGGAAGGCAATGAGGGAAATAGAAACAGGAGTAAAACAGGTGGAGGAGGGAAAGGGGTGAAGGAGGAGGGGGGGGGGGGTGGAACAGAAACAGAAGGAAGGGGGGTAGAGGGTAGAAGGAGGTGGGAGAAGGGGAGAGGGGAGAGCGCAGGTCGCGATGCGGAAATGTCAGAAGTTCAAACAAGGCGGGGGAGAGAGGAGGGGAGACAGGGGAGGGGAGGCGCGCAAATGAATCGATACAAAATACACGTCATGGAACTTTTTTTGCGTGTGTTGGTATTTTTATCGTTCTCTTTGTCACCAGCAAGCAGACAGACGGACGGACAGGCAGATGGACAGGCAGACAGACGGATTAACAGACTATCGGAGAATACGGATGAACAGGACAGGTGTGAGTGTGTGTGTGTGTGTGTGTGTGTGTGTGTGTGTGTGTGTGTGTGTGTGTGTGTGTGTGTGTGTTTGCTGATAAATAGACGATGATTGGAGTGGCTGCTGTGTTCCAATTTCTTTTTTTTAGTTTGCAATACTAGAACACACACACACACACACACACTACTACTACTACTACTACTACTACTACTACTACAATAACTAATGTTCCTCTTTGATAATGGGTTCAAATTCCTTTATTTTCTTTATGAATAGAAAGTGAATACACAATTTGCGTTTCTTTTACCATGCATTTTTTTTAGGTCAGAGAGAGAGAGAGAGAGAGAGCAGGGAAAGGAGGGCCCCGTCAGTTACTCTTCCCCCTCTTCCCCAACCCCCACGATCTCCCTCTCTCTCTCATCACCCACCACCACCCCCTCCTCTCCCTCCCTCCCTCCCTCCCCGCACCGGCTGCTTCAAAGTTCCCCATTTAGCTTCCCGGGAAACGTAGTGATTTAGGTTCCCCATATTTAGTCATGGCTATAATGCTTTTTCCACACACACACACAAACACACACACACACATTAGACATTCTGCACCTTGCTATTAACGCCAGACGCTTCGGTGAATGTATAAATGTGGTATACTGGAGGAAGGAGGAAGGGCATAACGACAGCCAGGGAGGAAGGAAGGGAGCGGCGAGGAGGAGGAGGTGGAGGAAGAGGAGGGAGGCTGGTGGCGGAAAAGGGGGAGAATCAGCTGCTTGTCGCCCGCGCTGTCAGACGTACGAGCAATGGTAGTGCGGCGAGCCTGGTGGTGTTGGGGTGATTTCTGGGTGTTGTTCTTGTTGTTCTGGTTCTGTTTTGTAATTATGATGAAGGTGGAATGTTAATGAGAGGTGACTTAGTGCTAATAATGAGACACTTCCTATACCAACTACTAGTCTGATCTCTCTCTCCCTCCCTCCCTCTCTCACACACACACACACACACACTTATATCACTGAATGTTATCTCTCTCCTTTCCCTTTAATGAAAACAAACAGCACTGACATTTAAACCCAGCTACACCATTGCTTTCATTCCTCACACCAATGAATGCACTTTTTTTTCTCTCTTTTTACCTTCATTTAAGAGTTCACTCGTGGATGACTGACTGACTGACTGCATTCCAACGCTGATAAAAATTCTGGTTTAAATGAGCGGCCAGTGTTGTGGTCTTCCTGGATTTTAACCTCTTCCTGGTGCTCAGATTTTTCCGCTTCCTCTTTTTACTCGTCATCTCCTTTTCCTTTCTCATGTCAAGTGATGTTCTAAGAATCTAAAACCCAATCTCCTTTTCTTGCTCCTTTGCGTTCTCCGCCTCCATGATTCTCTTCCTCTTCATCTCCCTCCTTGTCCTCCTCTCTCTCATTCAGCCTCTCCCGCCTCCATAATTCTCTTCCTCCCCCATCTCCCTCCTCGTCCTCCTCTTCTCCCTCATCCAATTTTCCTCTCATGCATTCACCCCATTTCGCTTCCACGCCCCATCAATTCCAGCTCCTCTTGCCCACCCAGAACCGTGTCTACCCCTCCCCCCTTCTCTTGAACAGTGCTTTACTCCTTACTTTCTTCTCTTGCCCTTCCCTGTTCATTTTCCCCTTCACTTCCTATTCCAGCTCCCCACCTCTCTGCCCCATGCCTCCCCCTTTCACCCACCTCCCCCTCTCACCCCCATCTCCTTCCCCCCTACCCACCCATGCCCCCTTCCACCAAGACGGAGGTACTTGCCCTATCAAAGTGACGTCATTCATGAGTCACTAGAACATACTGGTTGATGTCACCGCTGCGGGGCGAGTGAGTAACGCGGTCTCTCTCTCTCAAGCTAGGCAGAAAACGAGAGGGAGAAGGGAGAGGGGCGGGATGGCGGGTGCTTGCAATATCCGAGTTGCCTACTTGTTTGCCTGCTTGCCTTCTACTATGACCCACCCCCTCGCCTGCTGTTATCTCTCCCCTCACTTTAAACCCTCATAAATAACAGACATTGGATTGCTTAGCGCGCCCGGTTATTCATTCACACACTGGACGGCAACGGGGCTCGATTTCGCGCGCTTATGCTAAATGGTTCCAACGTTTTTGTCAGTTCATCCAGCCATGTGCTACCCGCAACTAATTCTTGCTTGGGGCGCGCGGGTAGACCAGACACAGACGGGGGTGAGCGGCTTCAGTTGGCGCTTAAAACAACAATAAGAGGAGTAGGGTATCAGAGTAAAAAATGCCAAGGAGAAAAGAATGAGAGAAGAGAGGTTGTCGCTGTCTGCCTGCTTTGCATACAAGTTTGTCGAGACGGAAAGTGCGGCGTCAGCGTTGTAAGGCTCAGCAACAGGAGGAAGGGTAGGAAGGAAGGGAGGTGAAGGTGGCGGTGTGGAGATGCTGGTTGTGGAGGCGGAGGGAGAGAAGATGGAGATGGAGGTGGAGGGAGAGAAGGTGGAGGAAGAAAAGCTGGAAGTGAAGAGAGAGAACATGGGAGTGGAGGTAGAGGGATAGAAGGTGGAGATGGAGGTGGAGGGAGAGAAGGTGGAGGAAGAAAAGCTGGAAGTGGAGAGAGAGAACATGGGAGTGGGAGGAGGAGGAGGGATGAAGGGGAGAGGGTGGGGGATGCCTCTGCTCTTCTCTCTTCCTCCCTCTCCTCTCCCTCCCTCTCCCTTTATCCCTGATCCTCCCTTCCCTCACTCACTAATTGTCATCCTCATCCCTACTCTCCCTTTCTCACTCATTTATCTTCCTTTCTTTCGCCTACTCCCAATTTTTCTCTGTCATCAGTTACAGTTCTCTCTCTCTCTCTCTCTCTCTCTCTCTCTCTCTCTCTCTCTCTCTCTCTCTCTCTCTCTCTCTCTCTCTCATCACTACAATGCAAACTTTCCTCCTTTCTCCCTCCCTCCTTCTCCCTCGTCATCCCTCCTCCCTCCCTCTCCCTCCCCACTCGTCATCCTTTTCTCCCTCCCATTCCCTCCTCCTCCTTCTCTCCCTTCCTCCCTCCCTCCCCTCCCCCGTCATCCCTCCCCCCCTCCCTCATGATGACCTCACCCTCCTGTTCATCTCGCCACTCTTATGCCACGAAGGTCATCCGGCAGTCATCCACAGAGGTCTGGCTGTTCAACCTCAAGGGGAGAGGCTGATGATGTGGCCTGGTAGCACGTGTGTGATTGTGGGCTCTCTCTCTCTCTCTCTCTCTCTCTCTCTCTCTCTCTCTCTCTCTGGTGTTAGCTAGTTTCTGCTGTGGATAATTGTTACTGGGTCATGTCGTCTGGAATTCTATTGTATAAGTCTCTCTCTCTCTCTCTCTCTCTCTCTCTCTCTCTCTCTCTCTCTCTCTCTCTCTCATAAAACATAACTATTTGATTAATATTAAAAACATGAGAAGATTATGATGATGAGCAAGAAGAAGAAGAAGAAGAAGAAGAAGAAGAAGAAGAAGAAGAAGAAAACGAAGATGAATAATAATAATAATAATAATAATAATAATAATAATAATAATAATAATAAGAAAAAGAAGAAGAAGAATCCCCCAGGTAAAATCAAAATATATTAGTACCTACTCCCACGTTTAAATAAGAAAGAAAAACAAGAAGGAAAGAATGATAGAGGAGGAAAGAATTAAAGAAAACAATGCCTCGGAGGACGTGCTGATCGAATGTTCCTTCTGATCAAGTCACACGAGTCGCCGAGCAGCATAAAAAAAAGACGAACGCAAAAAAGCAGAACGTGTTTGGGTCCCTGGGTGAGGACGGGCAGCGGCGGGTGGTGACTCACTCCTCCGGCACGCCAAACAGACAGTCTTGGAGGAGGGATCGGCGGGCTTCCATACCACCACCACCACCACCACCAATACAAGCAGTACCATCTCATCACCAGTTTCTTTGTTTTGGTTTGCTCTATATCTTACTTTTCCTTTTTTGTTTTATCATCGTATTTCTCTTTCTGTTATCTCTATTATCTCAACTATCTCAGTATTATCTCATAGCTTGTTTGGATTTCTTTCTTTTCTTTCTTTCTTTTTGTTTTCTCCTGTTTTGATATTTCGATTTCGTTCTCTCCTTTCTTTTTTTTCTTTCTCTTATTCTTCCCTCTTTCTTTCTTTCTTATTCATTCTTTCGTTATTTTCTTTTCGTCTCTTCCGTCTGTACCTCCCTTATCTTTATTTTTTAGTACCACCACCACCACCACCACCACCGCTATCACAACACCGCTATCACCAACTCTTGCGTTATCATCTTCATTGCCTCACTGTTTGCTTATGTCTCTCTTTCTGTTTGTTTAGTTCAGCTCTTTTTCTTTCTTAAGTCCTATTATCGTTTTCTTTTTGATCTTGTTGTCGTTCTTTCTCTTCTTCCTAAAGCAATTCTTTCTTCCACTTTCATTCCTTCTGTTCGTTTTTTTTCCCTATTATCTTCTTGTTTTGTTTACTTCCCAGCAAACTGTTAAAATCTGATACCCGTTTGTCACTCAACACACACACACACACACACACAGACACACACACCATGATTTGCGCAGTAAGCGAACGAAGGTCTTATCTGAATCCTCCTCAACAACAACAACAACAACAACAACAACAACAGGATGAAGATGATGAACGATGGAGACACTCGAGAAACTGAAATACAACAACAACAACAACAACAACAACAACAACAATATATCCAGTCACTTGCCTCCCCGTACTTGTGACCTCTTGTTGAAGTTACGAAGATCCTGATAGTCCGATACTACGAACGCAGGACTAAAAGAACACTGCGTTAGAAGGACCAAATCGCACTAACCCTACGTAATACTCTCTTTAAAACCTGTATGACACAATGGTAAGAAGTAACACCCGTACATTCTTTCCGCGTCCTGTTCAGCCCACTTCCCAGTTCTTGCTACCTCTTGAAGATATTGAGCTCCTGCGATGGATTATAAATATACACGTTCCCTAACTCCTACCACGAAATAACAATGATTTTAAGAGCAACAGAACACCCTCAATACATCCCACGAAGCTCTACTACCAAACAGCCAGGGTTAAAGAAACACAACAACACTCCCTCCTGCATTCCTTCCTCGCCTTCTTCATCCCCATCAGAGGAACGGACTCGAAACCACTGGCATGGGCGACGAAGGGACCGGTCTCGTGTCCTCCAGGTCCGCGCACCGTTAAAAAAGGACCTCAGGCTGTTGATTCTCGTGGCCAAGGAGGGCAGTAAGTGAGTACGCGTGTCCAGAAAACAAGATGTATGCAACGTTCGAAACCGGCCCAGGAAAGGATTGTGCTGGCTACTTATCTCTACTTTCTATTATTGCAGTGATTCATGGACCTTTTTTTATTTATTTTTGCCCACAAGTAAGCTTCTACCCTATTTGGAAGAGATGATTGACCTACAAGAACGCCTAAAAGAGATAAAATAGAGTAGGAGATGATTGAGAGTACGGCAATGCTCTTGTGATGGTATCGTACTCAGCAACCTTTAGTTTATAAGATCATGAAGCCGCAGATCTAATCCCGTCCGCACCGCTTCGCTATTTACTCTGAGGGGAAAGCGACCGAAGTGAAGAACAAACACAAGCAACAGGTGACGGACGGCCAAGGACGCGTCGCTACCGTACGAATGTAAAGCCCATTCTCTATCAACTCTATCAAAACGCTTTCGGCTCTCACAACAACTATTTAAAAGGAGCCGATTGCTTACTGGCCCACATTCTCAAACATTTGGAAACTTGAACACCCACATTTGGTAAGGCTCTCGTATTGAGGTTGTGTTCGGATTTCCATGGGTAGTTTTATGAGCCTAGTGATAGTCTGACAAGGCTTCTGGACCAAGGAAGAAGAAGAAGAAGAAGAAGAAGAAGAAGAAGAGGCAGAGGCAGAAGAAGAAGAAGAGGAAGAAGAGGAAGAAGAAGGAGAGAGGGAGCGCCCAGGTGGTGTGTCTGAACTTCTGGCAATATAAAACCACAATGTTGGAGGCGAACACGAACACAACACTACTCTTAACTCCGGCAGTTCCGACAGTTTCATTCAAAGTTGAAGTTTATTTGACAGCAGGAATAACATGTTGACTGGAGGCCGTAAAAAAGTGCTGAGTCAATAGGACGCGCTGCGCCATCCATGTGTTGCTGGCAGCGGTGACCACAACGCAAACATCGCTGCGTCAGCCACACATCTTGGCGAGTCAGCAGGTGAGGAGTGGAGGGGAGGGAGCGAGTCAGCGAGTGGACAGGCTTTTTTTTTTTTTACTGGAAAGGAGACAGTCAAAGGGATGGAGAAAAGAAAACAAAATGGTTCCCCACGACACGCAAGTCCCATAACAGAAGACAATAGTAGAATTCCACGTATTCACTTTCAAATCGCTTTTCTTCTTGGCCTATTTGCACGATACCATAACCAGCTGAGAAAATCGTATGTTGCATTTATTATTTTACGGTAAACAGCTCAAGTTCCTCCCCTGAAAGCCCACTAAGCGCTGCTCCTGCAAAATATTTAAACTTGAGAAACCACAGATCTTTAAAAGTGGTTCATAGAAAGCTTGCAGGGAAGGGCGTCTGGCGCACTGCTATCCTTGAAGCTCATCTCGAGGGAATATCCTAGAGAGGGCGAGCTTGTGATACGGGCGGGAGTCTGGGCCACAACACGCCCCACCAGGATGTTGCCGGGACGCGGGGAGACACTTGACCCGCCCTCGCGTCCACCAGCAGAGGATGCGTACCGCCTGTTGGCTGAGGGCTGAGGTTGAATTGTCAGATGCTCCCACCCCGCACATCAACTATTTCCAGAGGCCAAAAAGGAGGTAAATCGAGTTCTAATGAGTGTTCTTCTAGGTTCACGGCACGGAAGAAGGCTCAGACTACCACCAGGGTCATAAAAGTACCCGTGGAAATGCCCTACACTCCCACGAAAGACTAGTAAATTACGTGTTCTTGGGCGCAGAAATGTTTAAAAATGTGACCCATGAGTTCCACCTTCTGTTCATCCTCCCCTTCTGCCGGTGGGACAGATATTGGGTATACGACTGAAGGGTCATGTCACTATTACACCCGCGCCGAGGGACAGCAACGAGAAGGAGTTGTACGTAGGAAAGCAGCAGTAAACGGATGACCAAGAGAATCGCGTCCCACAACAAATTCCTCTCCATTTAATTCTACTTTATCATCATTGCAGAGGAAGCGTTTACTACTGCTACCACTGCTACTACTGCTACTACTACTACTACTACTACTACTATTTTTTTTTTAAGCAGAGGAGACAGTTCAAGGGCGTAAAAAAAAGAAAACAATAATGAAAAAGAAAAGCCCGCTACCCACTCCTCCTCCTCCTCCTCCTACTACTACTACTACTACTACTACTACTACTACTACTACTACTACTTCTTCACGTCGCCTTACTAATACCCTACCGCTAAAGAGATGACCCAAAGAACGAACCCCTTAGTCATCCGTGCGCTATTTATTCAGAGTTATTTTTACCACCGAGAAAGCGCTCGCTACCAATGTTAACGCTGACTCACCTTCAATACACGTCTACCTGTGGCCGCTGCTGCTCCGCATACAAATTAAGTGGAGAGAGAATGACCCCCAGCAACCTCAATGACTCTCCTGTCACTTCTACGCCCGAGTTGAATGGAAGGGACGTGAACTTCCTCCGTCACCTTCAGCTTCTTCGTCAGCCTTGTTATCCCGTCTGTATACAAGGTCGCTATTCTTGGTGAGCCGTCTACTCCTCCCTCCATCGCCTGACATGTAAGTATTCAGGGTTATATTCTTAGACCCTTCCTTCTCTTACATCAATCCTTTTTAATGCCCCCCCCCCACCCCCCCAAAATAAGAGGTAAGCGCGTTCCCTTTAGTGTTTCTTTATGTTCATGGTGCGGAAACCTTGTCAAACTACCCCCTGTGAAAGCCTTGTTTAAGAATATGACTCTCTTTCTCATCTCCGCTGCTACGCTATCTTTTCAGCTTGTCTTGTGTTTTCCTCTCCTTATTCACTCTACCTCCATTGCAAGTGATCTTTCTTCATCAACTTCAACTACTAAATCTTTACCCCGCCTCGTCAGTGTTTATATTATGGCCCCAACACCGCCCGCAACTTAACTCTTGACACGCGCTTCTTTTCAACACGACACAAGGGCTGGTATTCTAAGACGTTTTTGACTCTTAAACGACTATTTTCAAGGGCCAAAAAGGAGAGTAATCGGGTTCTAATGAGTGTTTCTTTAGGTACACGGTAGAGAAGAAGGGCCAAACTAACATCCAGGTCATAAAACTACCCCTGGAAATGCCCCAAACTCCTACGAAAGCCTTGTCAAATATATGTTTAAGAATACGACCCAAGGCATCTTCGTCCCTACCTTCTTGGCGACCATCAACTATCTTCAAAAGCCAAAGAGGAGAGTAACCGGGTTATAATGAGTGTTTTTCTAGGTTCAGGGTACAGAAGAAGGGCCAAACTAACATCCAGGTCATAAAACTACCCCTGGAAATGCCCCAAACTCCTACGAAAGCCTTGTCAAATTTATGTTTAAGAATACGACCCAAGGCATCTTCATCCCTCCCTTGGCGACACCACTATAGAGTCTAGCCACAAACCCGTTCTTGAGCACACCTGGGCCTGTATTGAAGACTCTTTCACCTCTTACATCAACTATTTCCAGAGGCCAAAGAGAAGAGTAGCCGGGTTCTAATGAGTGTTTCTTCAGGTTCAGGGTACAGAAGAAGGGTCAAACTACCACCAGGGTCATAAAACTACCCATGGAAATGCTCAAAACTCCTGCGAGAGCCTTGTCATATATGAGCTTGGGGGAGTTCAGAATTTGTCCTCAGTTCCTTCCACCATAAGCACATTAACGTACGACGGAGACTATAAAATATCGTAGCGTAGCCTCAACATACCAAGTCGACATATTCATAAGGGTGTCTCGGCCAAACAAATGCAACACAGCTTAACAACACAACGACGGTGGCACAAACTATTAAACCCTTTCATGTAGTCCTCGAAAGGCTTTTAGAACTCAAGTGCTTACAAGGAACAACATCCGTGACATTTGAACCCTTTCTCTGCATACATAACCTCTGACCCGACCGACATTTTTCCTCCATTCATCATATCCTCTGACGCATAATCACAACTTATCTCGCTGCCACATCATCGTTTAAGCTTATTCTACGCTAATTCTATACGATTTCACCTTGGACTTCATTCACCAGCCCACGAGACCGTTGAAAGGGGAGTAAATAAGGAGAAAAGACCAAGTGAGACCGACAAAGCATAACATTCGTAATAATTGAGTCTGACATGTGTTGGTCCGCAGTCCGTGTGTGTCTGTGTGTGTGTTGCATTCCGAAGCGAGTGTTGCGGACATGCTTAACCAACACACACACACACACACACACACACGTCAGGTCTTTGTGAGTTGAGTTGCGGGGGTCCGTGCGTGGTTGCCGTGTTGCTAGCCTGTTATCTGTCTTGTGTTGATGTTTGAACTCGCCATAACAGACACAGTGCAGGGAAAACAAGACCGGGAGGGGAAGAGGAAAGGAGAGAGGGAGGAAGGAGGTAGGGATGGTGGGGGGAAGGTATGCCATGGAGAGGAAAAATTATAATAGTGAGGGAGGGCGAGAAGGAGAGAAAGATGAAGAGAGGGAGAAAAGTAGGAAGAGAAGGAGAAAGAGCAAAGATTAATAGAGGGTGAGAATGGGGAAAGGCAGGCGGAAGGGAGAGCAAAGAAATGAAGGACTTAATGTCTTGAAACTAGAGAGAGAGATGGGGAGAAGGAAGGAATGACGCAAAGAGAGATTGAGAGAGAAAGAGACGAAGAGAGAAAGAGGGAGAGAAAAAAGAGTATGGGAAAAAGAGAAGCTGGCAAGGGAGGAAGAGAAGCAAGGAGCGAAAAGTGAAGAAGGAAGGGAGAGAGACAGAATGAGGAAGAAGAAAAGGAGGAGGAGGAGGAGGGAAAAGGAGAGTATAGAGATGAGAGTAGCTAAGTACCAGAGAAGGAACAAGAGAGATATGGCAAGAGGATTGAAGGAGGGAGAGAGATATGAGAGACTGCTTAGGAGGGACGCAGAGGAAGAAGAGGATGAGGAACAGGAAGGAGAGTAAGGGAAGATGGGAGATGGCAGGGAAGGAAGAAAAGGAAGATACAGCAAGAGGAATGAAGGAGGGGGTGAAATGGGAAACACAGTAAAGAAGGAGAAAGAAGAGAATGAAGAAGCGTAAAGGATATGACGTGAGGAATGAAGGAAGGAGGGAGAGACTGAAGAATGAGGAACACAAGTGGAAGGAAGAAGAGAAGGAGCAGGAAAGAGCCAAACGGTGAAGGATGTCTTACAACCACTCATTGTCTAGTCTCGCCAACGCACCGCCGCCGCCGCCACCCCTCGTATTGACATTCAAACAAAACACACACGCGTAAGAAAAGTTTACCCAGACGTTGTTGGCAGCAGCACTCTGTTCACTGTTCACCGACTGGGGGGGGTTAGGTTACGGCGTCTCCCTTTACTAACGTTGTGTGTTGGAATAATAAGAACCGTGATAGTGAGGGGGGAGGGAGGGAGGTGATTATGTTGATAGTGATCTTGTTGTTATTGCTTATGGTGACGGTGGTAGTATTAGTAGTGGTGGTAGTGTTGTTGTTGTGGTTGTTGTTACTGGTGGTGGTTGTTTTTTTAGTAGTAGTAGTAGTAGTAGTAGTAATAGACTTTTTATAACTCTTTCTAACTTCTGTATCTCTTTCTTTCTGTCTGTCTGTCTGTCTGTCTTTCTCTATTCTTCTGCATTTGTTTTGGATTATAATTATTTTCTTAGACACCTTTTTATTTTCTTCCTTCCTTCCCTGACGCACTACAACACGTGAGGGAAAAAAAACACATCAGACGAATCCCATCTCAATTACCTTTTTTTTTTCCCCTCTATCTCTCAATGCAGTTCTCATTTGTCTCAGTCGTCCTCTTAAGTTAATGTTGCGATGGAATTTCTTCATTACTTTTATATTCCTGCATGTCTTATTCTGCAGCACGAGAACTTGTTGGAGGTGAACCAAGAGAAAAACAGCGGACGCCTTTTCTAATTCTTTTCTCCTCTCTCTCTTTTTTTTTATTGTTTTTTCCTCATTTTCATTCACAGTACAATTCATCTTCACTTTTTCATTCTCTCTGCTTTTCTTCTTTTATTTTCTTTCTTCACTTTCTCTCGCAATACAATTCATCTTCAGTTATTTCATTCTCTCTGCTTTTCTTCTTTAATTCTTTCTTTCCTTTCTCTCGCAAAACTATTCATATTTACTCATATATAAACACAAAAAAAACCTCCTCTCTCTCTCTCTCTCTCTCTCTCTCTCTCTCTCTCTCTCTCTCTCTCTCTCTCTCTCTCTCATACACACATACTCCACCACTTCGTCATCGTCATCGTGTACCTCGGGATGAGTGGCGTGTGTTGTGTTAAGGGTCGGGTCTTCACTGTTTAGTTACCCCGTTAAAGTGAGTGATCTATGTATGGGCAAGGCCAGAGCTTACGTAACTAGGAGGAAGAAGAGGAAGAGGAGGAGGAGGAGGAGGAGGGCCATTTGTTTCTGTGTGTGTGTGTGTGTGAGGGGGGAGGGGGGACTTTTATTCCTCCTCCTCCTCCTCCTCCTCCTCCTCTTCGGCAGTCCGCAATATACGAGGGAGATATGTATACTTTAAGGCTTTCCCACACGAGGCGATGTATTGGGAATAGAAAAAAGAAGAACAAGTGAAGGGAAGGAGAGAGAGAAACACTCCCTGCAATGCGACACACCACACGACCACCACCATCACCACCACCACCACCACCATCACCACCATCACCACCACCACCACCACCATCACCATCGCTTCATTATACAACATTTCACTGCAACATCCCCCCTCCTCTCCCCCCCTCCTCCTCCTTGTTGCATGTCCTCCTCCTCCTCCTCCTCCTCCTACGCTTCCTTCTTGCTTTGCTTCACATCTTCATATACTTTCTTCCTTTTCCTCCTTGTCCTCTGCGTCTTAATCCCCTTCCTTCTCCTCCTGTTCTTTTCCTCGTGGACTTTCTTTTCCTCTTCCTCTTTCTTTCATTCTTCTTTCTTTTTCTCTACTTTCCTTTCCTTCCCAAGCTTCCTCTTCCTCCACCTCCTCCTTCCTCCTTTCCTTCCTTTTCTCTTATATCTCCTCTTTCCCCTTCATCTTCTTCTTCCAATCATTCTTCTCTAAACCACTCCCTGGACCTTCTCTTCCCCTTCCCTCTCCTTCCTTAACCTTCTACGCCTCCCCCTCCCTCTCCCTTTCTTTTCTACCTGTCCTTCGTAAACTTTCTCCACCTCCTTCCTCCTTTCTCCTACCTTTACTTCCAACTCCTCTTCCACCTCCTCTTCCACCCACCTTTCCTTCCTAAACTTATCCTACGTCTCCTCCTCCTCGTCCTCCACACACTCCACCTTCCTCCTAAGAGCGGTGCAGCGTGACGTCATCTGGTTCGCCCCAAGGATGAGTCAGTCCCTATTACCTCATCCGCGCTGCTCATCTTCCCATTACTTCCCCGACTCTCCGCGCCACGACCTAAAATAGCGGGTGCGGGGCGCGGGGTGTGAAGGAAGGAAGGGGAGGAAGAGTGCATGGAATGAATATATATTTCCATTACCTTACGTCAGCGAGGAGGAGGAGGAGGAGGGGGGATGGAGATGAGAAGGAGAAGGAAGGGAGGGATGGAAAGAAGGATAGAAAGAAAGGAAGGAAAGAAGGAAGGAAGAAAGCTAATAGATGAATATGAATGAAGCGAAATAAAGAGAAAGGATGAGGAGGAGGAAAAGGAGAGAAGAAGAAAGGAAAAAAAGAAAAGAAGGAAGGAAGAAAGTTAGAAGATAATGGATAAAGAAAGCGAAATAGAGAAAAAATAGATAGATAAAGCGATTATGGTTAGAGAGAGAGAGAGAGAGAGAGAGAGAGAGAGAGAGAGAGAGAGAGAGAGAGAGAGAGCAGGGAAGCGATAAGGAAGGATAAGTAAAGCGAAATAGAGAGAAAAGGGCTAGATAGAGCGATTATAGTTAGACGAGAGAGAGAGAGAGAGAGAGAGAGCACGGAGAGAGAGACAGCAGGGAAAGAAACAGCAGAATAACAACATAAAAGTGGAAGGTGAATCAACAAGACAGAAAGAAAGAGAGGAGGAAAAACAGCAGGTGGAGGAGGAGGAAGAGGAGGAGGAGGACAAGCTAAACAGAGAGACAGGACAATAAACGAAAAACAGGTGGAGGAGAAGAAGCAGGAGGAGGAGGAGGAGGAGGAGGAGGAGTAAAGGAATGCGAGGGAGTTCAGGACCCAGGAAACTCCCTCTCTGTGGTGTCCTAGGCCTGAAGGAACACAGGATGCGCACGTTAAGCCCCATCAAGACCCTAAGTGAGACAAAGAGGGGGGAGGGAGTGGGAGGGGAAGAGGGAGGGAGTGGGAGGGAGAGGGGAGAGTGGGTGGGAACGGCTGGTTGCTGTTCTATGGCGTATGAGAGAGAGAGAGAGAGAGAGAGAGAGAGAGAGAGAGAGAGAGAGAGAGAGAGAGAGAGAGAGAGAGAGAGATGGAAGACAGCAAAAATATGATAACAAAAGCGAAATAGGAAGAAAAAAAAGTCTGGAGAAAGCGATTATAGGTTGACGAGAGAGAGAGAGAGAGAGAGAGAGAGAGAGAGAGAGAGAGAGAGAGAGAGAATGTTGCTAAGTGAATCATGGCTGTCTGTGGTCACGGCGCATGCCAACCCTGCTATCTCCTCTCTCCTCCTCCTCCTCCTCCTCCTCCTCCTCCATTATAATCTATTCCACTATCATCATCCTAAACGTTATTACTGCCATCATTATTTCATTTACTACCACCATATTTTTTTCTTTCTTTTAAATTTTTTTTTTTTAATGTCACCTAACTCCCAGTCTACTCCTATATGCCATTCACTATCCACTACCATTACCATAAAAGTCATAACTACCACCATTATTTCTATTGCTACCACAATTTCTCTCTCTCTCTCTCTCTCTCTCTCTCTCTCTCTCTCTCTCTCTCTCTCTCTCGTTAACCTATAATCGCTTTCTCCAGACTTTTTTTTTTCTTATTTCGCTTTTATCATATTTTTGCTTCCTTCCATCTCTCTCTCTCTCTCTCTCTCTCTCTCTCTCTCGTCAACCTATAATCGCTTTCTCCAGACTTTTTTTTCCTTCTTATTTCGCTTTTATCATATTTTTGCTTTGTTCCATCTCTCTCTCTCTCTCTCTCTCTCTCTCTCTCTCTCTCTCTCCACCACCACCACCACCAACAACAACAACACTGCCTTGACTATTACGGAACTAGACATCTCAATAGGATCATTCTATTTGCTATATTTCTTTTTCTTTATTTTTTCCCCAATTGTTTTTGTCTTTACCTGTGCTTCAGTATCTTACTCCCTATACTTGCAGTCACGTGTTTTTTTGTCCTATCCGTTTTATTCTTCTCTCATTTTCGTCTTGTTGTAATTTAATGTTTGTATTTTGCGCAGTGTAGTAATCCGTTACTTTGCACTCGTGTTGGGAATTAGGAGGAGGAGGAGGAGGAGGAGGAGGAGGAGAGGGAAGAGAGGGAGGAAAAGAAGGCAAGAAAGAAAGCAAAGAAGGAAGGAATCAAGCTAAAAGATGAACATAGAGAAAGTTAAATAGAGAGAAAGGATGAGAAGGAGAAATAGGAGGTGGGGGGTAGGAGGGAAAGAAAGAAAGGAGGAAGAAAGGAAAAAGGAAAGAGGGAATCAAGCTAAAAGATGAACATAGAGAAAGTTAAATAAAGAGAAAGGATGAGAAGGATAAATAGGAGGTGGGGGGAAGGAGGGAAAGAAAGAAAGGAGGAAGAAAGGAAAAAAAGGAAAGAAGGAAGGAAGAAAGTTAGAAGATAGATGATAAGGAGCGTGATAAAGAGAGTGATTATAGGTGTCAAATATCCAAGATCGTTTTCTTTTATTTATTTATTTTTTGTTAACGTTTTTCCTCTCCTCATTTCCTCTTCAACTTTTACTTTTCCTCCACCAGAAGTCATCATCTACTTTTTCTTCTTTTTCTTTTTCCTTTTCTTCTTGTTTTTATGCGTTTTTTTTCCTCTTTTTCTTCGTCTCCAAGTCTACGGTCAACGGGAGGGAATGAATGGAGAATCACCGCTCTCTGCCTCTTCCGCTGCCCGCCTCCGCCCCCCGCTGTGTCGGAACAACCAGTAGTGGGCCGTATTCAACGCTCTGCCCACCATATAACCCTGTCAGGCCTCCCATAGTGGTGTTGTATGTGGTATTTCCATTCTCCTCGCCGTCCCTTGTTGCTGCCCACCTACCCTGACCACGACGACCACCACCCAAGTCCAACCAACCTACCGACACCATTCCTACTGACTCCAATTCATACCGACCAACCCTTACCCCTACTACTACTACTACTACTACTACTACTACTACTACTACTACTTCTACTACTACTAATGATTATAGTTCTTCTGTATTTCCTATATTGTTACTGCCATTATACCCATATATGTAAATACCACCACCACCATCACCACCATCACCACCACCACCACCACCATCACCACCACCTCTACTACCGCTGCCGCTTCTAACATTAATTTACTGTTTCTCTCCTGCTTCCTCCTCCTCCTCCTCCTCCTCCTTGTAGTTGTTGTTCTTGTTGTTGTTGTTGTTGTCTTCCTCATTCTCGCCCCTCTCCTCCTCCTCCTCCTCCTCCTCCTTTTCTTTGCCAGTTAGTTTAAGTGGTGGGGGACCCGTGATGTTTTATTGGTGGTGGTGGTGGTGGTGGTGATGTCATTTGTGGTGGTGGTGGTGTTGATGGTTGCTGATATTTAAAGCAATCCGTCAGTGCTGTTAGAAACGGTGATGACTCAAGTGAAGGCGATAAGGATGTGGCCGCGTGAACCAACTGGTGGCCGTGGTGGTGGTGGTGATGGTGGTGGTGGTGGTGGTGGTGGTGACGACACTGATAAAACAAACAAACAAACAAAAAAAAGAAAAACATAATAGCGACGACGATGAAAACGACGACGATGACCACAAGAATGATGATGATGATGATTATGACGATGACCGACACGCTGAATAAAAACAACAAAAACAACAACAACAAGTGACCATATATAAATGTCATCCTACAGTGAGCAATAGGAAAGAAAAAAAAAACATTGAGGAAACACACACACACACACACACACACACACACACACACACACACACACACACACACACACACACACACCAAAGCAGAGCACATATGCATATAATCAAGTGGATATAGCATTTATCAGAGGGGTCAGAAATATAATAATAATAATAATAATAATAATAATAATAATAATAATAATAATAATAATAATAATAATAATAATAATAATAATAATAATAATAATAACAATAATAATAAAAAGCTGCCCCGTCATGACACACAGAGTAACGATGCAAATAGTAACAACGTGAATCTAAATACAAAAAGAGATCGAGAAGGATGAAAAAAAACTAACTGAACGGCCATTTCGTAACTTCCCAAAATGCGTAAAAGCGACAATACTATTAAAAAAAAGAGTCTGGTGTGAATGGTGTGTAAATGGTGCCATGCAGAGAGAAAGACAGATAGACAGATATAGATAGATAGATGGAGATAGCTAGATAGAGAAACAACAGGACGAAGATACAGACAAAGACAGCAGAAGAAAAATACTTAACCCGGTAGCAGCGACGGGCCCAATTTGTGGCTTTACCGTGTAGCAGCGACGGGCCAAATTTGTGGCTTTACCGTGTAGCAGCGACGGGCCAAATTTGTGGCTTTACCGTGTAGCAGCGACGGGCCCAATTTGTGGCTTTACCGTGTAGCAGCGACGGGCCAAATTTGTGGCTTTACCGTGTAGCAGCGACGGGCCAGATTTGTGCCATGAAATAAACCCCCAAAATAGATGATACATAATCTGATCACAAATGCTTTGATATATATTATGGAATAGTTTGTGTGAGGGGTGATTTTTTCTCATTTTTCTCGCTTGGAGGGACCATTAAGAAACATGATCCCCGCTGCTACCACCGGGGTAAAAAGACACAGCCACAGACTTCAACATGAGCACAGACAAGGAACAAGAGACACGATGCGGGAGGAATCACAGAGAAAACACACATGCACATATAGACAGACAGACACGCCAAAACACATAAACAGCAGTATACCAACAAGTAACAAAACAACACAGGATTGAAGAAATATTAAAAGGCAAAACAAAGAAAGAACATATAAAAAAAAATAGACTGGGAAAAGAAGTACTTACACGCAGATAATTGTACTTCTTCAACATCAAACATAAATACATACAAATTAAAAAAAAACATATGTAAAAACGACAAGAAAGAAACAAAGGAAAAACACATGGAACTGACATTAATGAAAAGAGAAAAAATGGGTAGATATGAAAAGACGTAAGAACCAACACATTATGGGTCGTATTACAAGATATTTCGTTGCTCAATAACACCTATTTGACAAGGCTTTCGTAGGAGTTGTGGGCATTTCCAGGAGTAGTTTTATGACCCTGGTGGTAGTTTGACCCTTCCTCTGTACCGTGAACCTAAGAAACACCTATTTGACAAGGCTTTCGTAGGAGTTGTGGGCATTTCCAGGAGTAGTTTTATGACCCTGGTGGTAGTTTGACCCTTCCTCTGTACCGTGAACCTAAGAAACACCTATTTGACAAGGCTTTCGTAGGAGTTGTGGGCATTTCCAGGAGTAGTTTTATGACCCTGGTGGTAGTTTGACCCTTCCTCTGTACCGTGAACCTAAGAAACACCTATTTGACAAGGCTTTCGTAGGAGTTGTGGGCATTTCCAGGAGTAGTTTTATGACCCTGGTGGTAGTTTGATCCTTCCTCTGTACCGTGAACCTAAGAAACACCTATTTGACAAGGCTTTCGTAGGAGTTGTGGGCATTTCCAGGAGTAGTTTTATGACCCTGGTGGTAGTTTGACCCTTCCTCTGTACCATGAACCTAAAGAAACACTCATTAGAACCCGACTGACCCCCTCTTTGACCTATAGAAATAGCTGATATTAGGAGCGAAAATGCCTTATAATATCGACCAATAATTCTGACATGAAACACAAAGACAAAAACACACATAACAAAACATACAAAAAACAAAACAAAGGTAAAACACAGAAAAGTAACACGCTGACAAAAGAGACAAATAGAGAAAGAGGGAATCGAAATAACAGCCAGCGCATTGTAAGTCTCCAAGGAGGTAGCCAGTCAGTCAGCCAGCGGGCCAGCCAGAGAACACAGACAGGGGGGTGAGGCAAAACAGTGTACAGGTGTTCGTCTTTACCTTTGAGGCACAGAATACTTCTACAAGACATACCCAGGTCGAGAGTCTCCACTTCGGCGCTGCCTTTAAGATGGAGGGAAGGAGGGAGGGAGGGAGGGAGATAAAGAATGGAGAGTAAAAAGGAGAAGGGGGAAGAAACAGAAGGAAGGAGAGAGAGAAATAAAGGAAGGAAGAGGAGCAGGAGGAGGAAGAAGAAGGAATGGAGAGAAAGTGAAAGGGGGAGATTGAATGGAAAGAGGAACGAAGGGAAAGGAGGAAGAGGAGCAGGAGGAGGAAGGAGAAGGAATGGAGAGAAAGTGAAAGGAGGAAATTGAATGGAAGGGAAAGGAGGAAGAGAAAGTGAGATTAAATGAAAAGAGGAACGGAAGAGAAAGGAGGAAGGGAAACAATGGAGATATGAAATGGAATAAGTAACAGAAAACAAAGCAAAGGAAAAGAAAGAAATAGGATAAATGAGGCACAGAAAAGAAGGAAATGAAGGTTAAGGAAAATGAAGTTGACGGAAACGCAAGAGAGAAAAGATAAAGAGTTTGGAGGAAGAGAAAAAAAAAATAGAGGGAGAGAGAGAGAGATTAAAGGAAATGAGAAGCAGAAAGCGAAGAAAGACGAACGGAAGTAAAAAGATCAGTGGGGTCAAGGAGGAAACATGGAAATAAAGAAGAAAGTAAAATTGGCGGAAATGATGGAAACAAACACAAAGAAGAAGGGAAAGAGAGGGAGGAAAGGAAGGATGAAGATGGGGAGGGAAGGAAAGGGAGGAGAATTGACGGAAACAAACAAAAAATAATAGATAGACAGGGAGGAAAGAAAGAAAGGAAGAAGAAGGGGAGAATTGAAGGAAACGAAAAAAAAAAAAAAGACAGGGAGGAAAGAGAGAGAGGAAGAAGAAGGGGAGGGAAGAAAAGGGAGGAGAGTTGACGGAAAAAAAAGAAAAAAAAGAAACATAGGGAGGAAAGAGAGGAAGAAAGAAGAAGGGGAGGAAAGGAAAAAAAGAAGAGAAAGACGGAGGAAAGAGAGAGAGGAAGAAGAAGGGGAGGGAAGAAAAGGGAGGAGAGTTCACGGAAAAAAATAAAGGAAAAGGAGAGAAAGAAAAGGAGGAAAGAGAGAGAGAGAGGAAGAAGATGGGGAGGAAAGGAAAGGGAGGAGAGTTCACGGAAAAAAATAGAAGAGAAAGACAGAGAGGAAAGAGAGAGAGGAAGAAGATGGGGAGGGAAGAAAAGGATAAGAGTTGACGGAAAAAAATAAAGGAAAAGGAGAGAAAGAAAAGGAGGAAAGAGAGAGAGAGGAAGAAGATGGGGAGGAAAGGAAAGGGAGGAGAGTTCACGGAAAAAAATAGAAGAGAAAGACAGAGAGGAAAGAGAGAGAGGAAGATGCGGAGGGAGGGAAAGGGAGGAGAGTTGGAAAAAATAAAGGAAAAGGAGAGAAAGAAAAGGAGGAAAGAGAGAGAGAGGAAGAAGATGGGGAGGGGAAGGAGAGGGAGGAAGGGAGGAACGTGTTACATACAATTATACAAACAAATATTTCATCCTCAAGTTGAATATCCATTTTTTTCATATTTATACACACACATAACCACAAGCTTTTTCTATACATATCTCATCTTCTAAACATAATAAACAGCTTCCTACACCATCCATACACAAGAGTTACCTATTTACACCACCAATAAACAAGTATCCTCCTTTCTATATACACCTAATCACTTATACGTCACTAATTCACTCACTAACAAACGTAGAGTAGGCAGACTTAACCAACGACGCATATACACTAATTCTAACAAACAAATATGTACCTTTACCTTCACTACATCGAACCTTAATTAATCGCTTTCTACTCAGCTGATCACCCGCTCCATCATCTCAACTTTCACTCACTCAGACCAGAAGAACCACAGAGCATTACATCCTTAACTTCTAATGAGTGCGCACTCCTAATAAGCAATGCAATGTTTTCCCTTCGCCTTTCATTCATACTTTCACATATTCGCTGTTAACTGCCACGAGAGTTTCACACATCCTCAACTCTACCTTACTACTAATGTCTACGGGTGCAAATCATACAATACTCTCTTTTTATAGGCAATTAACCACCCTTCATTAACATGCTCTCACATATATGGTAACAAGAGAGCATCACATCCTGAACCAATTACTATGTCCTTCCTAACTACTAATATATGCAGGTATAAACACAAAAACAGTACTATCTCTTTACAATGCAACTAATCACAACTAATAATTCTTTCACACACACACACACATATATGCTGTAAACAAGAGAGCATCATCTATACGTTCTTAAGCAAGCATTCCTTTCATTCCCTTCACACTTGCGGCGTTCATGGTTAAGATTAGCATCCACAACCTTTAAGTGCTCGGAGATGATGAAAAAATACAAGAGAACTGAACTATCTACATGTATACCAAGATTCTGCCTCTACAGCATCACTAACTCAACAGCATCACCGTGGGAGGAGAGAAGTAGGAGATATTATTAATGTGTACTCACCAAGCTCTTCATTCTCATTCCCTTTAAGGCGGCATTAAAAGGAGAAAAAATATAAATGATTAAGTGTTCAGAGCTATTCTTGGCTGGAAAAAAGAGAGAAAGTGGGAGGAGGAGGAGGAGGAGGAGGGGAAGATGCAGAGGGGTGCGTGGGAATTCCGTGTCATTTAGCGCAACGAATTATATTTTTTCTTATTTTTTTTTTCTTGTGGGAATATAAGAGTCTGCCCTCATTCACTGCTAAAGAAAATGAGGCGTGGGACGTGTGGGGGCTCAGGGGAGGGGGATAAAAATGGGAACTAGATTAGCTTATTACCGCTTGTTTTGCTCTCTCTCTCTCTCTCTCTCTCTCTCTCTCTCTCTCTCTCTCTCTCTCTCTCCCCCCGACACACCTTTCGTGACACGGTACACTTTCCCTTCCCTCGCTGTCTTAAGAAAGTGGGTCAGATGTTGACGTGATAACGAGAGAGAGAGAGAGAGAGAGAGAGAGAGAGAGAGAGAGAGAGAGAGAGAGAGAGAGAGACAATAATAATAATAAAAATAATAATAATAATAATAATAATAATAATAATAACTAATAATAATAATAATAATAATAATAATAATAATAATAATAATAATAATAATAATAATAATAGTAAAAATCCTACCTCTCGTACTGTCTTTTACTAAATCTTTTTCGAAGGTCGTCAAGAAACACAATTGTACAAACGGAACAGAATTAACATCACATTCTTGGCGATCCTTCTACCTCCTTCTCTTCCTTCTCCCTTAACCTTATCTATTTTGCCTTCCGTTCATAATGTCTGCTAAGTCTTTCCCGAGGTCGTACATAGATGGTATTACATAAACAGAGCATATGTAACCTAACCTTCCAAGCTCTCCTTTCTCCTTCTCCTTTTTCTTGACCTTATCGGACCTTTTTCCCTTCCATTCATACTGTCTGCTAAGCGTATTTATGGGTCGCACATAATATACCATTACATAAACAGAGCAGAATTAACCTAACCTTCCAAACTCTAATTTCTTCCTCTTTCCTGTCTCTTCATCTCAGCGTCCGTCCTTCCTTCTTTGCCTTTCTTTGATGCTCTCTGCTACTTCTTGTTCAAGGTCGTACACAGCAAGCATTACCCCATTTGTACGAGTGCCCAACATTCCTCGCTCTCCTTCTGTCACTTCTTCCTTCTTATTTACCTCAACGCCCTTGCCTTCCTTTCATACTGTCTGATAAGTCTCCTCGAGGTCGTATAGATTACATTACTCTATTTGCAGAAGTACCCAAACATTCCTCGCTCTCCTTCTACCTCCTCTTCCTTCTGTACCTCCTCCGCCCGTCTTTCTCTTTCTTTCATACTGTCGAGGTTACACATAAATATCATTGCCCTATTTGCGCAAGTAACGTAGCATTTCTCGCTCTCCATCTGTCTCCTCTCACTCCTTCACCTCATCGTCCTTCCTCGCCATCTACTCACAGTGAATACCAAGTCCTGCTCGAAGGTTGTACAACTATAACATTAACTCAAGGCCACAGCACAGAAACCCTAATGCCCAGCTCCTCTTGTTTCTCCTCCTCTTCCTTCTTTTAAACCCACCTTCCCCCTTCCTCCCTGCTTGCTTGCTTTCCATTCACACTTGTATACGAAGGTTATATTTAGATAACAACCCATGGCCAAAACACCTAATGCCCAGCTCCTCTTGTTTCTCCTCCTCTTCCTTCTTTTAAACCCACCTTCCCCCTTCCTCCCTCCCTCCTTGCTTGCTTTCCGTTCACACAATCTGGTTAAGCTTGCATACGAAGGTCATATTTAGATAACACCCATGGCCTGAACACCTAATGCACAGCTTCACTTATTTCTCCTCCTTTTCCTTCTCTTCCCTACCTCTAAGTTCCTTCTGTCTCCCTCCTTGCTTGCTTTTCGTTCACACAATCTGGTTAAGCTTGTATACGAAGGTCATATTTAGATAACACCCATGGCAAGAACCCCTAATGCACAGCTTCTCTTATTTCTCCTCCTTTTCCTTCTCTTCCCTACCTCTAAGTCCCTTCTGTCTCACTCCTTGCTTGCTTTCCATTTCCACTGTCTGGTTAAGCTTGCATACGAAGGTCATATTTAGATAACAACCCATGGCCTGAACACCTAATGCCCAGCTCCTCTTATTTCTCCTCCTTTTCCTTCTCTTCCCTACCTCTAAGTCCCTTCTGTCTCCCTCCTTGCTTGCTTTCCATTCACACTGTCTGGTTAAGCTTGTATACGAAGGTCATATTTAGATAACAACTCATGGCCAGAACCCCTAATGCACAGCTTCTCTTATTTCTCCTCCTTTTCCTTCTCTTCCCTACCTCTAAGTCCCTTCTGTCTCACTCCTTGCTTGCTTTCCATTCACACTGTCTGGTTAAGCTTGTATACGAAGGTCATATTTAGATAACACCCATGGCAAGAACCCTTAATGCACAGCTTCTCTTATTTCTCCTCCTTTTCCTTCTCTTCTCTTCTCTAAGTCCCTTCTGTCTCACTCCTTCCTTGCTTTCCATTTACACTGTCTGGCTAAGCTTGTATACGAAGGCCATATTTAGATAACAACCCATGGCCAGAACACCTAATGCCCAGCTTCTCTTATTTCTCCTCCTTTTCCTTCTCTTCCCTACCTCTAAGTCCCTTCTGTCTCCCTCCTTCCTTGCTTTCCATTCACACTGCCTGGTAAAGCTTGTATACGAAGGCCATATTTAGATAACAACCCATGGCAAGAACCCTTAATGCACAGCTTCTCTTATTTCTCCTCCTTTTCCTTCTCTTCCCTACCTCTAAGTCCCTCCTGTCTCACTCCTTCCTTGCTTTCCATTCACATTGTCTGGTTAAGCTTGTATACGAAGGCCATATTAAGATAACACCCATGGCCACAAACACACCCTAATGCACAGCTCACTTTATTTCTCCTCCTCTTCATTCTTCTCTTTTCCTTGGCTTTTGAACTCAGCCTCTCCCTCCCTCCTTCACTCCTTGCTTTCCATTCACACTGCCTGGTTAGCTTGTACGAAGGCCATATTTAGTTAACCCACAACACACAACAACCTAATACCAAGCTACCTTATTCGTCCTACTCTTCTTCCTCTCCCTTGGCTTTTAACTCCCTCCTTCCTTCTTTCATTGCTTTCCTTCTACAGTGTTAGGTAAAGCTTGTACGAAGGCCATATTTAGACAACCCACAACACACAATAACCTGATGCACAGCTACCTTTCTTTATTCGTCCTCCTCTTAAACCTCTTAACCTCGTAACCCGTGTTTTCGAAGCGATGATACGTAGTTACATTATAAGCGACGAGGGTGAGGGCCCAGGAGGGTTACGGGGTGGAATGTTAATCGTATACCAAAGTCTGCCGTGTGAAGGGAGGCTTTGTATAGCTTCCCAGGGGCCGTGATGGAGAGGCTGAGAGTTTTATTTGCGGGGTATGTGTGGGACAACGACAAGGTGTAATTATTGTGTGTGTGTGTGTGTGTGTGTGTGTGTGTGTGTGTGTGTGATTCAAGTGATATATACGCGCTGGTGGCAACGTTCGAAGGCGTGAAGGTCGACGGGCAACGGGCGACAAAAGAGCAACGAGGGTAATATATTTTGTGACTCCCACCGTGAAGGAAAGGGTAAACTGAGGAAATTTATAATGGGACACACACACACACACACACACACACACACACACACACACACACACACACACACAGACCTGGTATGCTTTTTGTAACCAGCATTTTTCTTCTTATTTCAGCTGCAATCTCTCAACATTTGCCTCCACAAACGTTTTAACAGTGACTGACACACCGTGCTATTATCTGAGTTTATTTTTGAAGTTTATCTTACAATTCAGTGCAATTCTTTCAACCTTTCGTCTTTAATGAGGATATGAGTACTGAGTGACCTGATACGATTCTTGTTTTCATTTTTTTTCTTCTGATTTCAGCGGCAATCTCTCCACGTTTTCTCTCTAAGTTAGGTATAACTTTTTAATGCTGACAAGGTTGAGTGATATTTGTGGCGTGAATAACAGAGAATCATCTCGACTCACTCATCCACTCACCCCTTCACTCATCTACCGACACATTCACAAGGTCCAGTATCACAACGATGTGTCTGGCTGCCAGGGGGTCAGTGGGCACCCTCATCCCTTCTCTCCCCAGTAATACAGGTTCTCGCCTGGATTAACTTGTCTTGGCGTCTTGGTGACAAATCTTGACGTTCTCATTACGACTTTGGATTGACATGTGTTTTTTTCTTGTTGTGATCAGGTATTTCTTGTGTTTTGTGTATGACAAGAGGAGAGGGAAAGAAACGTAAATTTAACACTAGAATTGGTGTGTGAAGATACGAAGTTAGATGGTGATGATAATAATGACTAATAACGAAGGACAATAGCAACAACATGTATAATAATGACGGTAGCAACAACACTAGAACATTTGACCACAATTAGACCACAAGGTTTAAGGAAACACCATCATCATCACCCTCCCCACCACCATCATCATCACCAACACCCCACCTCAACCCTCCCCACTCCCCAACCACACCACCACCACCACCATCATCACCCTCCCCACCACCACCACCCCTTCATCCCCCCCTTCACCAACACCCCACCTCTACCCTCCCCACTCCCCAACCACACCACCACCACCACCATCATCACCCTCCCCACCAACACCACCCCTTCATCCCCCCCTTCACCAACACCCCATCTCTACCCTCCCCACTCCCTAACCACACCACCACCACCACCACCATTACCAAACCCAAACACCAACACGTATATACAACGAAACGCACTCCATCACCCCAAGCACACACCCACTTGTAGCCTTGACGAAGCAGGAGGAGGAGGAGGAGGAAAAGGAGGAGGAGGAGGAGGCGGAGGAGGCATTAGGTCACCCAGTATGATAATCGTCCAAAGCATAAACGTGCGTGGGCGGGTGTGGGCGGGTGGCAACACACACACACACACACACACACACACTCACACACCAGCAGGGACGGATGTGGGCGCTCTCCATTGTTAGGACAGACGAAGGGAAATTGCACATGAGGAGACAGGCTGTTGAGGCAGAGACGAATGTCATCACACACACACACACACACACACACACACACACACACACACGGCCTTGGGTTCGAGTTGGTTAGGTTTATCTGCCGCGCAAAAGTTTCACGCTTCACATAATTCTTACTCCAGCGTAATAGGCTCCTCAAATTACGCTCCTCAATCGTATAATGTGGGGTTGGAATGCCTTGCCCCGCGCCTCTTGCTATGATGCTTTGTTGCGTGGGAGAAGAGGGTTTTGTGTGGTGTATCAAGCATGTGAACTGTTATGATGTCGAGTATGTCTCTTTTATGTTGTATGTATTTGTGAATTGAAATGGAATAGCATAAATGTTTGTTCTCGTCTTGAATTTTTGTGTCTTGAATATCTGTCTGTTTGGTTAGCCCTTAAATGTTAGTGTGGATCATCCTTTTTAGAATACTGTCTCATCTCGTCTTGTACCGTTGTGTTAAGAAAGCGTGTTTGTTTCCTCTTTTTGTGTGTGTTTGAATTGATTGATAACACTGTAGAATCTGGTCTTGTAGCGTTGTATCAAGAATTTGTTTGTTTTCTCGTTTGCGCGTGTGTAGATCAAATTTCAAAGAGCAGATAACCTCACCCTGTTTCGTTGCTTCGAGAATGTATATCTGTTCCCTGTTCTATATTTCTTGTGTGCGCGGAAGACTAGATTTGAAAATACTACATAATTTCCCAACGGAGAAGGCGAGAGAAACACGACTGAGATACTTTGGACACGTGAAAAGGAGAGATGATGGTGAACCAGTGAAGAGGGCAATGATGGCGGGGGTTAGGGGAAGAAGGAGTATCGGAAGAGATGTGATAAAGTGTGACATGAATATACTAGGAGTGTAATGGACAGAAGCAGGCGGCGAAAGATGACTCGAGCGGCCGACCCTGCAATAGAGTGGGATTAAGATCGTATGAAGAAGAAGAAGAAGACAATGTCCCAACGATTTGTGCGCCCTTCTCGAATAACATAATTTTTATTTATTTATTATACCACTGCGAGTCGTGATCTGGGGTTGGAAAGTGCGCGTCATGACGGGTGGGAAACGAGGACATTTAACGAGGGCATTTAAAGGATGATTCGTAGTCTGGGAACAACACCTTTTTCCCTCTATAAGAAAGTGGATGATGCATTGTGTCACCCGATCTCACATTTGTCTCTTGGAATTTGACTTTACAATAGCGATATGATGGTTCACTATAACTCGTGTATCGAACTGATGATGATGATGATGATGATGTATTGTGTCATCTGATCTTACATTTGTCTTCTTGAAATTTGGCTTTATAATACTCATAGGTGGGAGTTAAATTCGTGTATTGAGCTGATGATGATGATGGGAGATTTTGTGAAAAGCAGATATTTCTCTCTCTTACTGTTCTAGAATCTGAGTGATGTTTTAAGTAATCTGATTTTACGGTTATGTTTGGGAAATGTGATGTAATTGTACTATCAATATATTCATTTTATTCTACATTGTGCACTGAAATGATGTTCGTACAGTTTATGGTTTTATTATTTTTTTTACATCGTGGATTGAATTGATGTTACTAAAGGTTGTTATTGTTATATTTCTCCTACATCGTGCTTTGAATTGATGTGAGTATAGTCTGTTATCGTTTTATGTTTCTGTCTGTCATTTAACGTTCTTGTGTACTGAGCAAGATGATCCCACGCCTGTTTATCGTCAACAAATTTACTTTAGATAACAAGTTTGTGTCTGGAAATATATCCGTCTTCTGAAGCTCTGAGGGTCATGATGAGACTCCTTGCTTCTCTTAACTAAAAACACGTCTACGATTCACCGAGTTTATGAGAGTTTACCCTTAGTATTGTCAGGGATATATGGTCATGCTCTACTTTAGATAACAAGTTTGCATCTGGAAATATATCCGTCTTCTGAAGCTCTGAGGGTCATGATGAGACTCCTTGCTTCTCTTAACTAAAAACACGTCTACGATTCGCCGAATTTATGAGCCTCTACCCTTCGTCTTGTCAAGGATAAATGATCATGCGTTACTTTAGATAACATGTTTACGTCTGGGAATATATCCGTCTTCTAAAGTTCTGAGGGTCATGATGAGATTTTTTACTTCTCTTAACTAAAAACATGTCTACGATTTGCCGAGTTTATGAGAGACTACCCTTAGTATTGTCAAGGATAAATGATCATGCGTTTATATATACCCGAAGAACATACTTGAAGCTTAAATAGAGATGCTTGGCTGCTGATATTCAGTTACAATGTACATCTAATTATCTCGAGGTTAAGCGGTTGAGGAGTAAGGCGACGAGGAAGAGTTAACAAGACATGTATTAGTGAGGCCAAGCGTCATATTCCTAATCATTTCAGACGCAATGGATAAGGCTTTCGTAGGAGTTCCGGGCATTTGCAGGGGTAGCTTTATGACCCTTCCGGTAGTCTGATCATTCCTCTGCACTCTGAACCCAAAGAAACACTCATGAGAACCTGATCGACCTTCTTTTTGGCCTTTTGAACTTGTTGTTGTGAGAGGAGGAAGCGTCTGACTAGAGATGCCGAGAATACAATTTGTTTGATGCGGCGATGTTACCCGAACTTGGTGTTGCCTGAAGCTGTGTGTGTAACTGGCGATGCTGAAGGCCATGTGTGTGTGTGTGTGTGTGTGTGTGTGTGTGTGTGTGTGTGTGTGTGTGTGTGTGTGTGTGTGTGTGTTGTAATGTTTTGACGGTAATTTTCTTTGCTTTCGTTTTTATTGTTGTGTTAAAAAGTTACAAGTCACCGTCGATGTTTTAGAGTGTGTGTGTGTGTGTGTGTGTGTGTGTGTGTGTGTGTGTGTGTGTGTGTGTGTGTGTGTGTGTGTGACCTTCCCACTCTTAAAAGTCATTCAAAATTGGTTTATATTTTATCGAGTCACCTTGGGAAATGAGTTTGCACGTTAACATACTGAAGCATTTATTTATCTATCTATATATTATGATGGAGTTTTCCTGTATAAGGATATCAGGAAATTGACCTCTGTTTCCGCCACCTCTTCTGATTCTTTTTATTGGAGCAGCAAGTAGCGAGCTTTTTTTTATTATTGTTTCCTTTTCTGTGTGTGTCCTTGAGCTGTCTCCTTTGTTGTAAAAAAAAATTACTTCACTGGGAGGAGAAAACAAATATAACAAAACCCTTAAATCTATATTGATGCTTTTGTGAGATACGAAAATAAGAAAGACTGAATCACTTACGGCGTTTTAAAATTTCAAGAACCATACGTGTAATATTAAGTCTCTCTCTCTCTCTCTCTCTCTCTCTCTCTCTCTCTCTCTCTCTCTCCTCATATACTAACGAACACGAATGGGAAAACAATTTAACGTTAACATGAAGACCCATAAATCATCGTACAGAGGAGGAGGAGGAGGAGGAGGAGGAGGAGGAGGAGGAGGAGCTGATGGTAACGATCTGATGTTTATCGTAATTATTTCCTTTACGGCCTACGACGCTGTGTGTGTGTGTGTGTGTGTGTGTGTGTGTGTGTGTGTGTGTGTGTGTGTGTGTGTGTGTGTGTTAATGAGCGATACTTGCTGATATGTCACGTCGTAAATCAATTCCCCCTGTCATTTGTTGTTGTTGTTGTTGTTGTTGTTGTTGTTGTTGTTGTTGTTGTTGTACTGGTAGCCTGGTAAACTTATAATCCCAGGTCTTTCTCTGCCTCAGTGGTGGATAGTGGAGTGTTTCCCATGTGGTATTGGTGTGCTGGATATCCCCTCCCAAGGTGCATGACTTTACATTTTTCTTCACTGAATTGTAGCAGCCACTTTTTGCTCCGTACCTGTAGCTTGGTGATGTCTTCTTGTAGGAAATCCGCAGTCAGGGGGGTTAACTCAGCGCAGCATCAATACATCATTAGCACTTCTGTTCATAAATATCTGCAGCGAGACTACACTATTTTATACTCCCCCTCGAGAGTGTGCGTCGCGGCAGAGCTCAGAGCCGGTTCCATCATTCACAAACACACATTCTACTTAGCGCGCGCACTTAAGAGTAATCATACCAAGTTTTCCTCTAATTTGACGCCGCCTGGCAGATAAACGCTGACATATATGAGGATTTTTATATCTAAGGTTTCGTAATTTAACATAAGTGCAAAATATTTAGGCCAACCAAGGAAGGAATGAGAGTTTTAATACACCATTTGCTGCGAAAATAGAAAAATTAATTGTATATAGGCTTAAACACGACTAGATGAAAGTAATGCCCATAAACTCGTCTTTTTATTATACAAGAAGACAAGTAAAAATGGAAATAAAGGAGTGAAGATTAAAATAACGAGACGAGTAAATATAAAAGAAAATAACGAACGTAAAAGTGGAAATAAAAAATAAGTAAAAAAATAGAACAAAAAACAAGGAAATAAAGGAAAGGAAAGTAAGTAAAAATGGAAATTAAAAAAGTGAAAAAGGAAATTAGAAAAGGAAAAAATAAATAAAACGAGAAAAAACGTGAAAAATAAAAAAAGTGAGGAAATAAAACAAAAAACAAGTGGAATAGGAAATTAAAAAAAGTGAAAAATAAAATAAAAAAACAAATAACACAGAAAATTAAAAAAAACACGTGAAAATGGAAATGACAAAACAAGTAAAAAAAAAAAAAAAAATTAAAACACAAAATAAAAATGAAAAAAACACGTAAATAATAAAATAAACAAGCAAAATGGAAGTAAAAACGGAAGGCTTCCCCCTCCTCCCTTCACCCTCATTCTTGCTAATTAACGCACAACTACAACATATATTTACTCCCGACATCTAGATCTAAAAAAAAAGTTGACACGAATTCGACAGTATTTAGACCAACCATGCAAAGATAAATAAGTAAATCACATTAGTTGCTAAATTATATCTAAACTTCTTAACAAACAACTAAGAAACACACACACACAAACACACACACACACCTACACACACACACACACACACACACACACACAAACACACACACACACCTACACACACACCTACACATTCCACTCCCTACATAAAAGACAGAACAAAGCTTTAACAAATGTGAGTATTATATGAAGAAAAAAACTCCTCTGCCCCTTCTCCATCTTCTTCCCCCCCCCCCTCCTCCTCCTCCCCCGCAGTCTTTCTCATATACACCTACATATATTTACTTTTTACAACTAGGCTGACACACATTTCAGACTGTTTAGGGTAATCCTCCAAGGAATGCGAGCCTTAGCGCCAGAATTGCCGAATAAAATTAATGAGTTAAACGACCAAATGGCTCCAAAAATATGTCATGTTATTTTCGGCGAAAGGACACAGAACGAGGCTTTTATATACGAGAAAAAGGGAACTTAAAACGCCTTCTCTTGCTTCCTTACTCTCCTCGACGCAGCAGATTATTTTAACGTCAGTCAGTTTTCAGCCTCAAATACTGAATAAAAAAATGTTAAGCGGTTAAAAATATGAATACTGAAGGCCTTACATATCCTCCCTACCTCCTTTCTTCCTCTTTCCTTGCCCACTCTCATGAGAAACATGTAAAAGTTAGTCTACTTGCAGCACGTCAGGTTACGACACAAACTACTGCAAATAATATAAGTTAAATTCACGAGTAGTTGAAATCAATACCACGAACTTAACCAAACTTCTTCCCTTCTATTTCCATCCCCCTCTATACCTCTCCATAGATACTTATAGCATGTCAGAATACCACACAAACTACTGAAAATATACAAGTTCGATTCACGAGTAGTTGACATCAATACCACGAACTTAACCAAACTCTTCCATAACACCTACCCCGGCCTCCCTTCCTTCTTCCCTTCTATTTCCATCCCCCTCTATACCTCTCCATAGATACTTATAACATGTCAGAATACCACACAAACTACTGAAAATATACAAGTTCAATTCACGAGTAGTTGACATCCATACCACGAACTTAACCAATCTCTTCCATAACACCTACCCCGGCCTCCCTTCCTCCTTCCCTTCTACTTCCATCCCCCTCAATACCTCTCCATAGATACTTATAACATGTCAGAATACCACACAAACTACTGAAAATATACAAGTTCAATTCACGAGTAGTTGACATCAATACCACGAACTTAACCAAACTCTTCCATAACACCTACCCCGGCCTCCCTTCCTTCTTCCCTTCTACTTCCATCCCCCTCTATACCTCTCCATAGATACTTATAACATGTCAGAATACCACACAAACTACTGAAAATATACAAGTTCAATTCACGAGTAGTTGACATCAATACCACGAACTTAACCAAACTCTTCCATAACACCAACCCCGGCCTCCCTTCCTCCTTCCCTTCTACTTCCATCCCCCTCAATACCTCTCCATAGATACTTATAACATGTCAGAATACCACACAAACTACTGAAAATATACAAGTTCAATTCACGAGTAGTTGACATCAATACCACGAACTTAACCAAACTCTTCCATAACACCTACCCCGGCCTCCCTTCCTTCTTCCCTTCTATTTCCATCCCCCTCAATACCTCTCCATAGATACTTATAACATGTCAGAATACCACACAAACTACTGAAAATATACAAGTTAAATTCACGAGTAGTTGACATCAATACCAGACACCTGACCAGACTCTTGCATAACACCTATCCTCCCTGACTCCCACATTCCCTCCCTCCCCCTTCTACCTCCGCATCCCCATCCTCCCCCCTCCCTTAATACTGAGACCCTTCCACATAACAGCGAGTCACGTAACACAACTAACCACCACCTGCAACACCAACAACACTGTACTCGGCGCAACTCAATTTAGCATAACTCACGCGGTAATGAGACACGGGAAGTGGAGAGCTTACGTCACACACACACACACACACACACACACACACACACACACACACACACACTTCCCTCTAGCGGTATTTACAGGAGTCCACATTCCATCAGCTGCTTCAAGTCCTGTTTAGTTCTTGTTTTCAGGGTGTGAGGAGGAGGAGAAGGAGGAGGAGGAGGAGGAGTGTGAGGAGTTAAGTGTGAGGAAGAAGGGAAATGGAGAAAGAGAATTAGGAGAGATTAAAAGATGAAAAAAGGAGGAGAAAAAGACGAAAAAAAAGGAAGAGTAAAAGTAAAAAAAGAAATAGAAGAGGAAGAGAAGGAGGAGGAGAAAGAGAAAGAGAAAAAAAAGTATAAGTAGAAGGAGGGTTGTGTGTGTGTGTGTGTGTGTGTGTGTGTGTGTGTGTGTGTGTGTGAGGGGGGGAGTGAGGGAAGGAGAGAGAGAAAAAATACTAGGTCACTTTCATTAGCCACAACAACAACTAAAACACAAACAGCAACAACAACAACAACAACAACAACAACAACAGTCACAGCAGCAACAAGAACAGCAAGGCCAGACATCGGGGCGCTTGTGTGTGCTTCAAAACGGGAACGTCACGAGAGAACATTAACTAACGACGCGAAAGTGTGATGTTGATGGGGAAATAAAAATGTAAGTTATGAAATCAGTGACTAATTATACTTCTTCTGCAATATCATCCTTCTCTTACGTCATTCTCCTAAATATTTCGTCGTCCAAGAACACGTATTTGACAAGGCTTTCATAGGAGTTTGGGACATTTCCAGGAGTAGTGTTATGACCCTGGTGGTAGTGTGAGTCTTCCTCTGTACCGTGAACCTGAAGAAACACTCATTAGAATCCGACTGACCCCCTCTTTGACCTTTAGGAATAGCTGATGTAAGAAGCGAAATTGTCTTATTATACCAGTCTATACATATCTCTCCCTATTCCCACTAGTATATCTTCCTCCTCTTCCTCGTCTTCCTCCCAAAGCGCCATCCATCTTCATCCTCTTCCATCCCTCTTTCCTTTTAGCTGAGTCAACCCACGAAATGTAAAAATGTATGTGTATGTATTTGAATGGACCCCTTCACACCCCTCATACATTCCCTTCATCTATTCCCTTCCTTAACTTATCCACCTCCTCCTCCTCCTCCTCCTCCTTCTCCTCTTCCCTTCCTCCTTCCTTTTCTCCTACCTTTAATCGAATTATTGGAGGCTAGAACGTCCCAAGGAAACAAGGCGGGGGGAAGGAAGGGGGAGAAAAAAGGGAGATACAGGGGAGAAGGCAGGAAGAGGGGGCGGGAGGAGGTGAGGAAGGGGGTGGGGGATGGGGGAAAGAAGGGGGAGAAAAAAGGGAGATACAGGGGGAGAGGCAGGAAGAGGGGGAGGGAGGAGGTGAGGAAGGGGGTGGGGGATGGGGGAAGGAAGGGGGAGAAAAAAGGGAGATACAGGGGAGAAGGCAGGAAGAGGGGGAGGAAGGAGGTGAGGGAAGGGATGAGGGATGGGGGTGAGGCAGGGGGGGGTGAGGCAGCAGGCAACCCACACACAATCTCCGTCTCCCCGGCCGAGAAATTTTCCCTTGCGTGCGATATTAAAACTTGGCGGCGGAAGCTTAATTAAAAGTCGGAGGTAAATGGCGTTGTGTTACTGTTCTCATATTTCCTTTCCTTCCCTTTCCCTTCCTTCCTTTCCCTCTCCTTTTCCTGTTGGGAGGCATTCTACCACAGTACCTGGCCCCCTCAAAAATAAGGAAAAAAATAAATAAATCCATAAATAGAAGGAAAACGTTAATAAATAAAGGATCGTGAAGACTGTCGTGGAAATTACAGATATAATAAAAAAAAGACAAGAAACTAGAAGGGTGATAAATTGTAATTGCAAAAATATTCGCGGTAAGTTGAAAAAGATGGTAATTGAAACCTTTTTTTTTATTTATTTTTTCTGCTGTAAACCTTTCCCTAAAAAATAAAGAAAATATAAGTTATAGACACACACACAAAAAAAACGCTAAACAAAAATAAATAAATAAATAAAATAAAAATGACAATATACTCACGCTAAGTTAGAAAAGTGCAAATCTAACTCTTCTTTCCTATGTTTTTTTTTCTTGCATCCTTTCTTCCAAAATAATAATAAAGAACATAAATAATAGAACAACAAAACCACAAACAAAAATATACTTAAAAGAGACAAATACTTTACAATAAGTTTTAGGAAGTTCCACTCTTAACCCGGTAGCAGCGAGGGGCCAAATTTGCGGCTTTACCGTGTACCAGCGATGGGCCAAATTTGCGGCTTTACCGTGTACCAGCGATGGGCCAAATTTGCGGCTTTACCGTGTACCAGCGATGGGCCAAATTTCTGCCATGATATAAACCTCCCAAAATAGATGATGCATAAACTGATCACACATGCGTTGATATATATTATGAAATGGTTTGCATGAGTGATGATTCTCTCTCATTATTTTACTTAGAGGGGTCTTTAACCTAACCTAACCTCACCCAACCTAAGAAACCTGACCCCCGCAGCTACCGGGTTAAGCGAGACACACCAGACAGTTTTTTGAAGGGAGGATGAAAGAGGTGGAGGAGGAGGAGGAGGTGGAACAAGAAACAAACAGTGGGTGGATAAAAAAAGAGATAAATGAGAAGAGGAAGAAATCACTTAGCGTCTATGGGAGGAAGGGAAGGAAGGAAGGGAAGAGGAGAGGGAGAGAAAAAGGAGACAATATACTTCCCCTTTGTCACCCTCTTCTTCCTCTTCCTCCTTCCTCTCTTTATCTTCCTCCTTTCTCTTTTTCCCTTCTTCGTTGCGTCACATCTCGCTTACCTGAAAAAAGAAGAAAAAGAAAATTAGGAAAACAATAATATAAAAAAACAACGAGAACAATAATATTCGTTTACATAAATATAATTGGAACTACACATATTTTAAGGCTTGTAGAAGAAATGTAACACACACACACACACACACACACACACACACACACACACACACACACACACACACACGAAAAGGAGGATCATTTTGTGTTTTCGTCGAAGTGGAGAGGAAATTGTTCTATTTTTTTGTGATGTGGACGTGCCAGAGGGAGAAGGGAGGAGACAGAAGAGGAGGGAGAAGACAGGAGAGGAGAGAAAGCAGGGAGGGAGAGAGGGAGGGGGGGAAGAGAGGAACGCGAGAGATGAGACAAGAAGAGGTAAAAAAAAAGAAGAAAGGGAGACATGAAAACCGAGACATATACAGTTTTTGTTTCTTTTTCTCTCCCTTTTTCTTTATTTTTCTTTCTTACATTCCTTCCTTGCTTCCTGTTGTTTTTTTTCTCTCACTTTTTCTTCCTGTCTGACTTTCGTTCTGTCTGTCTGTTACGTAATTTTCTTTTTCTTGTTATTCTTTTTTCTTCCTTCTCTTCCTGTTCCTCTACCTTTCCTAATCTTTTTCTTCTTCTACTACTACTACTACTACTACTGCTACTACTACTATTAATATCACCACAACTACTACTACTACTACTACTACCAACACTACTACTATTACTTAAACACCTAGTACTACCAACACAACCTTCACCACCAACACTACCACAGAAATACAAGGCTCGCCCGTTAACACCACCATCCCCCCCCCCCCCCCCCACACCTTCATCACCATCACCACCACCACCAATACAACGTTCATGCCACCAGAGGGAGCCCAAAAACCACCCTTGTGACATCTCTCCTCCAGACAACTCCTGCTACTCAAACCTTGCCTCGCCCCGTCCCTAATGCTCGATATTTTAGCTTCGTTTATTGTGAGCGGCAGCTGGGCGTCCCTATGTTGGTGGAGGCTGGACGAGGATGGCGAGGAGGGAGAGAAAGGAAAGGGATATGAATGGAGAGGGGAAGAAGATGGGGAGGAGGGAGAGAAGGGGAGATGTGAATGGAGGGGAGAAAGATGGGGGAAGGAGAAGAAAGGGGGATTTGAAGATTGAGAGAGAGAGAGAGAGAGAGAGAGAGAGAGAGAGAGAGTGAGTGAGAGAGAGAGAGAGAGAGAGAGAGAGAGAGAGAGAGAGAGAGAGAGAGAGAGAGAGAGAGAGAGAGTGGGAAGGTGCGGACTGTGGTGGCAGAGAGGGAAGGAAGGAAGGAAGGAAGGAAGGAAGGAAGGAGGGAGGGAGAGGGAGGGAGAGACGCAAGGAGGAAATTGAGGCATTAACATATACTGGAGGGAAAAAAAGGGGAGGAAAAAGTGGAGAAAATGGGAAAACGGAGGAAAATATGAAGAAACTGACCATCGAGAGCGAGAGAGAGAGAGAGAGAGAGAGAGAGAGAGAGAGAGAGAGAGCACCACCCCAACAACCTTTTCCCATCATAATCACCCTGTCTTACCTACTTGCCTTTCCCTCCCTTCCCTTCCCTCCCCTCCCCCCTCCTCTCCCCCTTCCCCCCTACACTGCCCGCGGGGGTCTGGGAAAGCATACCCCGAAAGTAATGGCTTCAATGGCCCTCCCCCTCCCTCCCCCCTGCCCCCCCTGCCCCCCTTGCCCCCCCTCCCGCTGACCCACAACTCCCACCCCCACCCCCTTGGCACGTCCTTACCCCCCCCCCCTGCTACCTCCTGCCCCCCCTTCCCTGATCCTTCCCTTCCTTGCCCACCTCCCCTTCCATCTACTGGCCCTCCTTCCTTCCCTGTATCTACTTTCCTCCTCCTCCTCCTCCTCTTAATCCCTCTACTTAGTTTCCTTCTCACTCTCCCTCCTTCCTCTCCCATGTCTCCCTTTTCCTGTTTTCCCTTCCTCTTTCTCTCTCTTTGACTTTACTTCTTTCTCCTCTCTCTCTCTTCGTCTTCCTCTCCCTTTCTTCTCCTCATTCCAGTCTCTCTACTTTTTTTTTTTTTCTCTCTCTCTCTCTCTCTCTCTCTCTCTCTCTCTCTCTCTCTCGCTCTCTTATTTAAAGGGCTATGCAACTATAAATCTCTTTAAAGACCTTGGTTACGTATGCTCTCTCTCTCTCTCTCTCTCTCTCTCTCTCTCTCTCTCTCTCTCTCTCTCTCTCTCTCGCTCTCTCTCTCTCTCTCCTTCCTTGCTTCTCCTTCCATGCTACCCTCCTCCTCCTCCTCCTCCTCCTCCTCATCCTTCTCGCTCCTTCAAGCATGCACGGGCCGTATCTTAGGACACAAGGAGAGAATATACATCAGAGGATTTATTTATCTGATAGGGAGGCGCCCTGTCTATTTAGGGACGCACTTTAGATAGAAAGGAAGATGCCGTACCCAAACATAGGCGGCTGGAGGGGGAATTCGATCCTCTTGTGGGGGGCGAGGCATGAGGGTGGCGGTGGTTGGGGAGGGCGCAGGGGCGGCTATACACACACAGTACTCCCACATACCTTCCTAAAGAGCTTCAATCCCGTGCTATAAGATCTGCGTACTCTGAGTGCCGCTATCTCGATCCCTTTAACTGCTCTTGTTCTCTCTCTCTCTCTCTCTCTCTCTCTCTCTCTCTCTCTCTCTCTCTCTCTCTCTCTCTCTCTCTCTCTCTCTTATTTAAAGTTTGGGCTATGCAACTACAAATCTCTTTAAAGGCCTTGGTTACGTATGCTCTCTCTCTCTCTCTCTCTCTCTCTCTCTCTCTCTCTCTCTCTCTCGCAGGAGGGGGTCGGAGGGAAGAAACGGAAAAGTGACAGGCTGCTATTTATATATTTTTAACCCTGAAACACCCCTCCCCCTCCCCTCCTTCCTTCCCTACCTTACCTTACCTTACCTTTCACCCCCCCCCCCCCCCCAATACCGCCTTCCCTTCCCCCATCCCTCCCCTTACCCAGCCCCTGTACCTTTCATCTTCCCTTGCCTTCTCCCCCTCTCCCCCGTGTTCCAGCTTCCTCCCTCCTCCCTCCTCCTCCTCTTCTTCTTTAGTCCAGTATTTCATTCCTCTATTCATAAAAGTTTCCCCTCAATGCCTTCTTCCGCTTTCCTTATTGTTGTGTCTTCTTATTTTCCTTTTATTTCCTCCTGTTTCAATTCATAACGTCATCTGTTCCTTCCTTTCATTCCTCTCTCTCTCTCTCTCTCTCTCTCTCTCTCTCTCTCTCTCTCTCTCTAGCTGTCAATGATGCAAGCTTCTCATCTCTTCCTCCTTCCTTGTTTTATTAATGATTTTGCCTCGCCCTTCTGTTTATAAAGTTATCCAATATACCCACTTTCTCCTCCTCTCCATTCTCCTCTTGTTCTTCTTAATGTTATCTCACACTTCTATTCGTAAAGGGATTCGTTCTGCTGGGTTCTCCTCCTCTCCATTCTCCTCTCCTCTTGTTCTTCTTAATGTTATCTCACACTTCTATTCGTAAAGGGATTCGTTCTGCTGGGTTCTCCTCCTCTCCGTTCTCCTCTCCTCCCGCACAACCTGGTTTTATTTCACAGCTCCACTTGTTAAACGATCCATAACTCCTGCTTCTTCTCGTTCTCCTCCATTCTTCTCTCCTCTTCCTGTTCCTCTTCCTTCTCACTCTCCCTCCTTCTTTTCCCATGTCTCCCTTTTCCTGCTTTTCCTTCCTCCCTCTCCCTTTCACTTTACTTCTTTCTCCTCTCTCTTTCTCTTCGTCTCCCTCTCCCTTTCTTCTCCTCATTCCAGTCTCTACTTTTTCTCCTCCTTGTTTTTCTCCCTATCCTTTCTCCTTATCCTTCTGTCTCTCCTTATCCTTTTCCTTCTCTCTATCCTATCTACTCTCTACTCTACCTCTCTACCACTAAAACTATACATAACCTTTCCCTCTGTTCCCCCTTCTGCTTGCTATACCTTCCTTCTCTACTCAAAGCTCTCCCTTCCGTACCTTATCTGTCTCAATCAAGCTTCATATGACGGCTACTTCCTCCTATACCCCTCCATTCTCCTCTCCTTCTCTTAACCCAGCTCCTCTGCTAAACCTTATTCCCTATGCTTTTAAGCTATCAATATCATAACCTGCAAAATCTCCCAGTGCCGAGGAACACACGTGGACAGGGACAGTTTCCAGGCATATTACAACCACCGCCGCCTGAGGGTAGCGAGGGGGAGGAAGCCGGCGGGAGGGTCTCGGTACTCGTACATACAAATCGCCGCGTTCCTTGAATTCCTGGCCGCAAAGACCCCACTGTTACCAAGCCGACGAGACACCCCGCCCAGAGAGAGAGAGAGAGAGAGAGAGGCTTCACGTGAGAGGTTCAGGAGGAGGAAGTGGATGGCTCGTAGAAGAGGGATGATGGAATGAAGAGGAAGAAGAGGAGGTGGTGAGGGTATGAGGAAGGAAGGAAAAAGCGGAAATAAAGAAGGAATGGAGAGCAAAACATAGGTAAAAGAGAGAGAGAGAGAGAGAGAGAGAGAGAGAGAGAGAGAGAGAGAGAGAGAGAGAGAGAGAGAGAGAGAGAGAGAGAGAGAGAGAGGTCGTTTAGATAAAGAGGAAGAAGCGTGTGATTAGAAGTTACTACCCACCACACTTTTTGTTGTTGATGTTTTGTTGATGTTTTTATTGTTTGATAGATGAAGCCGCTACAGTAGCAGACAGTAGCAGTAGTAGTAGTAGTAGTAGTAGTAGTAGTAGTAGTAGTAGTAGTATGATTATGAGTAGGGAAAATAAACATGGGTGGAGGTATCTTTTAAGTAGTAGTAGAAGTAGTAGTAGTAGTAGTAGTAGTAGTAATAGTATGATTATGAGTCGGGGAATTAAACATGGGTGGAGGTATCTTTTAAGTAGTAGTAGAAGTAATAGTAGTAGTAGTAGTAGTAGTAGTAGTAGTAGTAGTAGTAGTAGTGTTGCTGTCGTTGTTGTGGTCTCAGCAGGTGGGGAAAGGCTGAGGGGTATGGCCCAATACTTGAATGGACCTCAAGTGTTTTGGACAACAAGGGAGAGGAGGAGGAAGAAGCGGAACAGAAGGAGGAGGAGGAGGAGGAGGAGGAATAGGAGGAAGAAGAGGAGGAGGAGATCGAGGAAGATAAAAGAGAAAAAAAACATGAAGAAGAGGATTAGGAGGGAGGGAGGATATTTCAAACGTATTTCAATAAACTCAACATTTTATTTGAAACTTTCTCTCCCTTCCTCTCTCCTTCATCCTTCGAGACAGCCAGTAATTCCTTTAGGTATCGAGAGAGAGAGAGAGAGAGAGAGAGAGAGAGAGATGTACTCCCTCACTTCTATCTCCCTTCTTCCCCCAGCTCCCTTGAGGACGACCTGCCCCTCCGACCCCTCTTCCTCCCTCCCTCTCAGCACCTTTCCCTCCCTCTCCCTCCGTCTTCTTCCCTCCCTTCATCCCTCTTTACTCCCCACTCCGGGCGTCTCAGATTTCACCTATTCAGCTCAAGTTCAACACCAATTACACCACCACCAATTGTAATAGTAGTAGTAGTAGTAGTAGTAGTAGTAGTAGTAGTGGGGTGGGGCCAATGAGTTGCTTTGTGAAAGGATATGAGAAAATATACCGCTCACAACGCAACTCTAATAGATGTAGTAGTAGTAGTAGTAGTAGTAGTAGTAGTAGTAGTAGTAGTAGTAGTAGTAGTAGTAGTAGTAGTAGTAGTAGTAGTAGTAGTAGTAGTAGTAGTAGTAGTAGTAGTAGTAGTAGTACAATAACTTAAATTTCTTTGCCCCACCCACCTTTAAGGAAGAGAAAGGGAAGGGGAACCGAAATTATATTGTTATAATGGATCATCGAAACTGACATTCTCTCTCTCTCTCTCTCTCTCTCTCTCTCTCTCTCTCTCTCTCTTGAATTTTTTGTCATGATGGTGCCACGTAAGTCTCTCTTCTGAGTTATAAATACACACACACACACACACATACACACACACACACACACACACACAAAACCTCAATTTCACGCTCCATCCCGTCTATTTCGCTTCCTCTCTCTCTCTCTCTCTCTCTCTCTCTCTCTCTCTCTCTCTCTCTCTCTCTCTGCGTCCTCCGCCACGTTATTTAAAAGCCTCAAAGGGATTCTAATAGCATTTTCTGCCCTTTTTGAGCATCGGAATGTACCTTGTAACCAGCCGCGTTAGGAAGGCTGCTATTGTCGTCAGATTGCTATGAGGAACTTTTGAAACGATTTTTAGTATGTTTTAATTCTCGAGGATGAAAAATTAAGTGGTGTCTTGGATATCTGTGTTTGTCTGTCTGATGTCTGTCCATACCACGCGAAATGGGCTGTGGTGTGACCTTAGACTTATACTCAAACTTTCTCTATCCTTTAAAAAATCCTAATACTCTGTTTACTCTGTTTAATTCTTGCCTATATTGCGTCCATACTATAAAAGCACACTAATGAAATGCGTAATCTTAGAAACGTAGGAATGTATCAAAGCGTAATTCAATTTTAAAGATAACAAACGTCCCATGAATAATATAAAAATAGCATTTATATTTTTACTATCAAATGCCTGCAGATATCCGGCTTGTGTACTAAGGCAGCATGATGATTCTGGAGAAGGAAATTGTAATGACGAGCATTTTTTTATTATCTTTCTCTATAATTCTATGCGCTTTCACTTCACTTTTTTATTTTTTCGTTTTTAAGCGTGGAAACTGGGCGTGTGGTTTGCAGGAGTTCTATTCGTTCTTGTTTTTTATAATGTTTTTTTTAGGAGGGTTGAGATGATTGCTTTTAATTATAGAGGTGGAGTTTACTTCATATTGTTTCTTTCCCTCCACCCGAGAGAGAGAGAGAGAGAGAGAGAGAGAGAGAGAGAGAGAGAGAGAGAGAGAGAGAGAGAGAGAGAGAGAGAGAGAGAGAGAGAGAGAGAGAGAGAGAGAGAGAGAGAGAGAGAGAGAGAGAGAGAGAGAGAGAGAGAGAGAGAGAGAGAGAGAGAGAGAGAGAGAGAGAGAGAGCTGGAGCAATATACTATACCGCTCACCCATAACACAAGCCTCCCTTAAATTCAAACACAACACCTGCCCGCACCTACACGCCGAAAATTTACACCTTTACCTGTACGCCGCGAGCAGGTATGTGGTAAGGAAGCCGAAATCTATGGCCCACCTGTAACAAGGCTCGTTCCCTTGCCTGCCTAACTTATAGTATGGGAAAAGGCAGAGATAAGGTTACTATCGGCTTTCATCTTCTCTTTCCTTCCCTTCCCTACCCTTCGCTTACTTTACCTTCCCTTCCCTTCCCTTACTTTACGTTCCCTTCCTTTCCCTGCCCTTCCCTTCCCTTCCCTTCCCTTACTTTACCTTCCTTTCCCTTCCCTTCCCTTACTTTACGTTCCCTTCCTTTCCCTGCCCTTCCCTTCCCTTACTTTACCTTCCTTTCCCTTCCCTTCCCTTACTTTACCTTCCCTTCCCTTCCCTTACTTTACGTTACCCTCCTTTCCCTTCCCTTCTCTTACTTTTCCTTTCCTGTCCTTTCCCTTCCTTACCTTACCTTACCTAACTTGACCTTACATTATCAAGCCTTTCTCTCTCTCTCTCTCTCTCTCTCTCTCTCTCTCTCTCTCTCTCTCTCTCTCTCTCTCTCTCTCTCTCTCTCTCTCCATTCACTCCCACGGCTATTCTGATACAGGAAGCTGATGTAAGTGTGTGTGTGTGTGTGTGTGTGTGTGTGTGTGTGTGTGTGTGTGTGTTACTGGGTCACGTCACGCCTACCTACTTCACGTTTACGCCCCTGCATCACCACCGTCACCGTCACCATCACCACCACCATCACTTGAAACAAAACAAAAATATCACGCTCTGGAGAATGCTTGGCGGCGCCCTTGAGGTTCCGTTCTATTGTGTGTGTCGTTCTGAATGCCTAGGGCGGCAGGAGGAAGAGGAGGAGGAGGAGGAAGGGCAAGAGGGAGACACAAGAGGCGGAAGTAAGTATGGACGGAAGGGAGGAGGAGGAGGAGGAGGAGCAGGAGATGAAAGGAGCTATTTCGGGAGAGGAGGAGGACGAGAGGAGAGAAGACCTCAATCCTATCTGTGTTCACTGCTACTGTTTTCCTTCTCTGAACCTTGATGACAATCCTACCATATTTTCTTTTTGCCCTACACTTAACATAAACACAAGAAGAGACAACAGGAGACCGGGAGGGGATAGGGACGAGAGGAGAAAGGATGGGCGTGCGGTAAGGGCGTATGGGAGTGTGTAGGGAGGGGGAGGGCGTGAGTGCAGTGGGGTGAGTTTGAGAGCTGAGGGAGGGAGGGAGAGGGTGTGTGGGGTATGGTGGCGACAGACTGGGTAAGAAAAAGCCAAGTCTCGAGGAGGGAAAGAAAAGACGAATGAGACAAGAGCTTATTACGTGTGTGTGTGTGTGTGTGTGTGTGTGTGTGTGTGTAGTGATGTATGTGGGAGGGGTAAGTTCAGGAAGCCACTGTGACATGCGAGAGAAGGGATGGGGACGAGGGGGAGAGGGGATGAATGGGGGAGGGATGGAGGAGAGGAGAGGAAGGGGGGAGAGAGGAT